>NC_066540.1:3170214-3323271 GCF_024679095.1 Eriocheir sinensis | reverse complement strand
TCAATATGTATATAATAAATACATAAAAAAATTATAAATAATAGATAATAAAAAATCAATAATAAATAAAACAGGCAGGCAGCGGCGGCAGAGCTGAACCGCAGGCGACAGGAGCAAAGATTCGTGAGCAGCAGGCGTGGCCGTGACACTTGTAACGGAGCACATTTATGTGCACAGGGCAGACACCTAAGTCGGAATTTGCGTAAGATACTCATATAATGAAGGATTAATGTTGATGCTGGTACATGAGGGGGAGCTGCGCATGTACATGTTACCGCACTGCTTAGGACCTGCTACACGGTGCAACTTTTGACGCGGGCTGGGTAGCGCAAGGGTGAAGTAACCCGTGCTTACCGTTAATGCCTTGCATGTTCAAACGCGTGCTCCCTCACTAGACTTTTGCCGCTCGTGGGTGGGAAGCGTCAGGCTCACGAAGTTATTTAGTGGGGAAGGGAGTAAGTACTTCCAAGAAAATTAAAAGGGGACGTCATGAAAAAAAAGTTTGGGAGCCACCCGACATTTTCACACTGGGGTGTACCCTGCACCTATGTAACCAGAAAAGAGTGTAGATTCAAAAGTCGTGCTTAAAAACTTGATATGATGATAAACACTAATACGTACACACGGCACACGCGGCCAGACAGCCACGCCTGATAGCGTCACAGCCTCATACTAACAAACTTTTAAGGTTCCTTCACCCTACTGTGTGTCATAGTACTAGTGTGGTGTCGCGAGTCATGTTTGTCCTGGGCCTCTACTGTTATGTTCTGGTGTGTTATGTGCACATTTTGCCCAACACATCACCGCCATAACCAAGCACACGGCACACACACACCGCCACAACGGACAGCCCCCACGCAGCCCTCGCCTCCATCCTGCGGGCCCCGGTGCACACAGCCCCCAGCAGTCCTGTATCTTAAGATCTGTGTACTAAAAGGTTGCCAAAAAACGACTCTATCTTACAGCAGCAGGCGTTGACAATTATTACAGCCTCCAGGCACCAGTGTGCACGGTGCAGCACTCAGGCCTCTATAGCATGGCGCGGCGGCCATATTGACTTGCTACATGCCTATTATATATATATATATATATATATATATATATATATATATATATATATATATATATATATATATATATATATATATATATATATATATATATATATATATTCATGGTTTTGAATGCCCTGCCTTAATTTATTAGGCTATTATCATTATTATATTATCCCCATACATCGCTTACTATTCCACTTCTTCTTCTTCTTATCATTATTATTATTAGTAGTATATATCTGCATGATACTTCAGTCACTTAACGACGATTTCGATGTTCTACATAAAATTATAATAATAATTAAGATAATAATAATAATAATAATAATAATAATAATAATAATAATAATATAATAATAATAACAATAATGATTATTATTATTATTATTATTATGATAATAATACAAAAGCATGCACACACACACACACACACACACACACACACACACACACGTAAGTGGACAAAGAACACAACATTTTTCCACCAGGAACACAAGCAGGGCGTGTGTGTGTGTGTGTGTGTGTGTGTGTGTGTGTGTTTGGGGGTGGGTTCTGATGCCAGATGGCATATTATCTTATTTTTAATTTTTTTAAATATTTATTTTAACTTACTTGCGCGTAAACAAAATGCTCTTAATTTTTTTTAATCTACTACTGAAGGAAAAAAAAAGTTAAAAATGGAAGCGAGTAATTACCAGAAGCAAATATAACAAAATAAAGTTTGATTTATTTATCTTTCTTTTTACTATTTAAAAAAAACTCATGTCATTGTCTCCAAACGATGAAAGAGAAAGAAGAGAAAAAATAAGGCAAGAGCAGGTATTTTTTACGTCGTTGCCACAGCGCAGATGAATAAAACAGACGAGAAGAGAACAGAGGGATGGAACCACCGCCTTCCTTCTTGCACTGCTTTCTCGCCCTCACGAACCCGCATGGAAACTCAACAACACTCACTCCTCTCTCGTTTTTCGACCCCCTCCTCCTCCTCCTCCTCCATTTTTAAATAGTAAAAAGAAAGATAAATAAATATAATTTTGTTTAGTTATATTTGCTTCTGCTAATTACTCGCTTCCGTTTTTAACTTTTTTTTCTTCCCTTCAGTAGTAGATTAAGAAATAAATAGACTTATGAGCATTTTGTTAACGCGTAAGAAAGTTAAAACAAATATTACAAAAAAAGTCTCGATTAAAGAAACCTAGAGCTTCATATTGCAAGCACCAGCAAAACAAATCCTAAAGATATTTTTGACTACGTAAGAAATAAAAAAGTTATCACCCCCAGTATTGGCCCAATAGCAACTGTAAATGGCGAATCCACAAATGATGATAAAGAAATCGCTAATATATTGAATGATTTTTTTTAACTCCGTTTTTACAGAAGAAATCTTATCCGATAGGCAACCGGAAGCCCCAAGATATATTGATGACACATCCTTGAGTAGTATTAGCAACATTGCAGAAATTGATAGCGTACAAATTATCGATAATATTAAAGTAAACAAAACGCCCGCCCCAGATAAAATATCCCCGCGTGTTCTTACAGAGGCAAAACATCAGATCAGCAAGCCCCTCTTGAGCATATTTTCAAAGTCGCTAAACACAGGAAAAGTACCACAAGAATGGAAACTCACTAACGTAACTCCTATCTTAAAAAAGGCGACAAGTCACAACCAGGAAATTATCGACCGATCAGTCTAACGTCAATCGTGTGCAAAATTTTGGAGACGATCATTCGCGAAAAAAATGGTAATGTATTTTGAAGATAACAGACTAATTAAGGATTCTAAACATGGTTTTCGAAACAAGCGTTCCTGTTTGACTAACCTCCTCGATTTCTTCAACTACATCTTTAATGTATACGATGAACGTCAATCAGTAGACATTATATATTTGAACTTTCAGAAAGCATTTGACAAAGTCCCTCACAACCGCCTCCTTAGTAAAATGTAAGCTCACGTTATAACTGGTAATATTCATAAGTGGCTCAAAGACTGTCTTACCGACCGTAAACAGAGAGTTGTTATGAATGGTGTATCATCTGACTGGCGAGATGTCAAAAGCGGTGTTCCACAGGGGTCGGTGTTGGGACCTGTTCTGTTTTCAGTGTAAGTAAATGACACTGACGAGGGGCTGTCGAGTAAAATATCGAAATTTGCCGACGACACAAAAATAGCCAGCAGAGTCACTACGACAATAGATAAAGAACACTTACAAGCTGATCTCGAACGTCTAAGTAGTTGGGCACGAACATGGCAAATGGATTTCAATATTGAAAAGTGCAAGGTTATGCATATCGGAATCAACAATGATCGTATTCATTATCAAATTAACGGAGTGCGACTTTCTGAAGCCAGCAAAGAAAACGATCTTGGAGTAATAATTTCGAACGATTTTAAACCGAGTCAACATTGCACAGAAGTAGTAAAAACTGGCAACAAACTGATCGGATTTATTGGTCGTACATTTGAACATAAATCAGAAAAAGTGATATTGACACTGTACGATTCGTAGTTCGCCCACATCTTGAGTATTGCGTTCAGTTTTGGTCTCCCTATTACAGAAAAGATATATATAAACTCGAAAGGGTGCAGCGTCGAGCTACTAAACTGATCCCTAGACTGCGAAACAAACCGTACGAAGACAGACTTAAAGAACTGAATTTATTCAGCTTATCAAAGCGCAGGTTAAGAGGTGACCTTATCGAAGTGTTTAAAATGTTCAAGGGATTCGACAACGTTAATGTTCATGATTATTTTAGTCTCTCAATCAAGCGTAACAAGAAACGATGGATACAAAATAACGAGGAAGCGTTTCAACTCAAATGAATCAAAGCACTTTTTCTTCAACCGTGTCATCAATGTATGGAATGGTTTGCCTCAAAACGTCGTCGAAAGCGAAACAATTTGCACGTTCAAAAACCGACTAGACAAATATTTAGAAGCTAACCCTAACATCCGTTATTTTGCTCCGGTCTAATAGAAAGTAGTGTTAGCTTAGTCGTCGTATATGATCTTCCTTCTGTCCATGTAAAATTACATTGTAGTTTTTCTATACCACATGGTATTCTTCCTTTTCCTGCAAGCTTCGGTTGGAGGGACTGGTGGGAGGGGAGGAGCCTTCATCTTTGCTGTCCTGTGTCTCCGTCTCGTAGATTAAAGTAGATGGTAGCAACAACAAACAGCCCAGTTAGGACCAAGAGGTCTGTTGCTGTTTGCTTTTCCTTTGTACTCCTCTTCCTACTCCTCCTCCCCTTCTTCCTCATGCCTTTCTTACTTATCTTTAATCTTTCTAATTATCTCGTCGTGTTATTCGTATTTATCTTCTTAATTTTCGTCCTTTTCTGCCTCCTCTATTTGTTTGTCACCAACATCATCATCATTCTTTATTCACCACCCCATGTGCTTTTCTCTCTCAGCCTCATCAGCATTATTCTCCTTCTCCTCCTCCTTCTCCTCGCCCTATTCATCTCCTTGGTAACTGCATCCAAACTAAGATAATACTTTCATCCTTTGTCTCCCAGGTTTTGTTTACAGTCTGTGACGCGAAAATAAAAGATCAAACCGTGTTTTTGGTGTAAAGAGATGAAATGTCCTCTGCGTTCCTACGCTGGAAAACATACGAATAAAAAGGTAAAAAATAACAATTTTAATGTCGCTGAAATAAATGTTTGTCCTGTTCAGACAGACAGATATGATAGATAAATAGATAGATAGATAGATATAGATGGATAGACAGGTAGATATATAGATAGATAGAGAAAAAAAGGATATTAGAGGGATCAAAAGCCTAAAATTTTATGGTAACAAGTGTTAATAGAACAAAAATTGCTAGATCGGCGTCGCATGACCCTCCAACAATTTATAGTACGCAACTACTTAGTTAGACCTCATCTTGACTATGCTGTTCAGTTCTGGTCACCTTACTATAGAATGGATATCAAAATGTTAGAATCGGTGCAGAGGAGGATGACTAAGATGATTCAGGGGTTGAGAAACTTGCCATACGAGGAAAGACTCAAACAGTTAAACTTGCATTCTCTAGAAAGGCGAAAGGTGCGTGGAGACATGATCGAGGTTTATAAATGGATGAAGGGTTTTAATAAGGGAGACATTCATAAGGTTTTGTTGGGTAGGACACGAAGTAATGGGTTTATACTGGATAAATTCAGATTCAACAGGGACATAGGCAAAAATTGGTTTACAAACAGGGTGGTGGATGAGTGGAATAGGCTTAGCAGTCATGTGGTGAATGCCAATACAATTGTCACATTCAAAAATAGATTAGATAAATTCATGGACAGCGATATTAGGTGGGATTAGATACACGGGAGCTACACGGGAGCTTAGGTTCAGAGGAAAATCTGACTGTTTACAATGCCATGTTGTAAGGTTCATCAGGGCTAACAAGTGTTATAATACAAAGTCATGTCTACAATGCATGGGTAAGCCAGGAAAACAACTTGAAGAGAACAACAGCAACACTAAGAAGATGGGACAATCTGTTGATCGGCGTCTGCAACGCCGACAAAAACGCACTGCTTGGCTACGCTCCCCTACAGCAGATATGACGGAAGGAAAATAATGCTACTGCTCTGACTAATACTACTGCTACTACGACATCTACTACTACCAATACTGCTACTGCTACTTCTACTATTACATCAACCTCTACAATAATACATATAATCTCAACCACCACCACCACCACCACCACCACTAAACATAGATACCACCACCAATGTCTCACTCCCTTCAGCTTCACCACCACCCACTCCACCACCACCAGCACCTTCTCATTACCGTCACCCTCACCACCACCCACTCCACCACCACTACAGCCACTCTCACCACCGTCACCTTCACCACCACCCTCTCATCACCGTCACCCTCACTCATCAGCACCCGACACCCTTGTAACTCCCAGCCTGCTTCAAAGGACAACTTCCAGCCTGCCTCAAAGGACAACTTCCAGCCTGCCCCGCTTAACGCTTCTCTTCCTGCTTCACAGGATGTCGGGTTCCAACCTGTAAGGAATGGAGCCAAAGCGAAGCAGGCAACCAAGGATTTACTGACCCCCATTACCTTCAATAGGTTCCAGGTGCTGGCAGACACCATGGAGGATGAGTTTGAGACTCGCCAAGTTGGGGACTCCATGGTGCGTGGCCAGCTGGTTGAGTTCTGTGGTCGTTCATCAAACGGCCGCAGAAAACGTTACTGCTATTCAGGTGCCAGACTGGACGATATCACCGCAGCGTGCGATGATGTCACGAGAAATGCCGACCGAAACACCCCACTTTGTCATTCACGCGGGGACAAATGACGTAAAGAGGAACTGCTTGAGAAATACCGCCGCATGATCAAGCAGTATAAACGTAAAACAGATGCCAGTAACATCATAATCTCAGGAATCCTCCCGAGGGTCGGTGCTGAATCTAGCTTTTACAGTAAGGCCTTCAGCACAAACAGCAGACTTCAGTCCCTTTGCTCACAAGAAAACGTCCAGCCCTCTCTGGCCTCAACTCTCAGAAGGCTTATGGACCTGATGGAGTGCCTCCTATTGTCTTTAAAAACTGTGCCTCTGTGCTGATACCCATCCTGGTCAAACTCTTTCTCCTCTGCCTGTCAACCTCTACCTTTCCTTCCTGCTGGAAGTACGCCTTCATACAGCCTGTGCCTAAGAAGGGTGACCGTTCCAGTCCTTCAAACTACCGCCTTATAGCTTTACTTTCCTGTCTATCTAAAGCTTTTGAATCAATCCTTAACCGGAAAATTCAAAAGCACCTTTCCACTTCTGACGTTTTATCTGATCGCCAGTATGGGTTCCGCAAGGGGTGTTCTGTATACTGGCGATTTTCTTACTCTCTTAACTGATTCTTGGTCATCCTCTCTTAGCCATTTCGGTGAAACTTTCTCAGTTGCGCTAGACATATCGCAAGCCTTCGATAGAGTCTGGCACAACTCTTTGCTTTCTAAACTGCCCTCTTTCGGATTCTATTCCTCTCTCTGTTCCTTTATCTCCAGTTTCCTTCCGGCCGTTCTATCTCTGCTGTGGTAGACGGTCAGTGTTCTTCCCCTAAACCTATCAACAGTGGTGTCCCACTGGGCTCTGTCCTATCACCCACTCTCTTCCTGTTATTCATCATTGATCTTCTTTCCATAACAAACTGTCCTATCCATTTATACGCTGACGACTCCATTCTGCATTATTCTCAACAGGAATTACATAACTCCAGACTGGAGACTGCAGAACACTTAACCTCAGACCTTGCTATCATTCCCGATTGGGGTAAAAGAAATCTTGTGTCCTTCAATGTCTCAAACACCCTATTTCTCCATCTATCAGCTCGACACAATCTTCCAAACACCTATCCCTTATTCTTCAACAACACTCAGCTGTCACCTTCTTCAACACTAAATATCCTCGGCCTATCCTCAACTCAAAATCTTAACTGGAAACTTCACATCTCCTCTCTCACTAAATCAACTTCCTCGAGGTTGGGCGTTCTGTATCGTCTCCGCCAGTTCTTCTCCCCTGCACAGTTGCTATCCATATTCAGGGGCCCTGTCCGACCTCGTATGGAGTATGCATCTCACGTGTGGGGGACTCCACTCATACAGCTTTGTTGGAGCTTGTTATAGTAGGATATCAATGTATTATTATTATTATTTAATATCACCACGAATTAGGCATACAATTGTCAATGGAAAAAACCCATGACAGATAGATCACGCCACCTTATAGGAATGTCGTCCGTCAGTGTTTACCGTCTCAGTTTTGTATACTACGCATTTCATGGTGCGCAGAGGTCACCTTGACGTACGTGACCAATTGTAACAATTATTTTCCAACCTGTAACTCGTCACTCCTTCACGAGAGTCCGACTGACACACAACGACAGTCGCTCTCGCTCCGACGCTCCTGTACATAGGCTACTAATATATTCGCCTTAAGGAAGCTGAAGTCTTAATCAACGCCCTTTAAACGCCCCCTGACAAGCCCGTTACAAGCTGTTGTTGTTGTCCTCCTCTTACTGATAGTTTTTTACCTATTAAAGTACGCCGCCATGTTGCCTCTCTATCTTCTATCGATATTTTCACGTTGACTGCTCTTCTGAATGCTAACTGCATGTCTCCCCCCCTCCCGCGGCGTCGCCGCACACAACTTTCTAATCAAGCTCATCCCTTTACTGTCTAAATCCCTTACGCACGAATTAAGCAGCATTTTCACTCTTTCATCCCTCACGCTGGTAAACTTTGGAACAATCTTCCTTCATCTGTATTTCCTCATGCCTACGACTTGAACTCTTTCAAGATGAGGGTATCAGGACACCTCTTTTCCACAAATTGACCTATCATTCGGCCACTCCTCTTGACTCGTTTATAGGAGCAGTGAGTAGCGGGCTTTTTTTTCATTATTTTTTTTTTCCCTTGAACTGTTTCCTCTACTGTAAAAAAAATGAAAAGTGTAATAGATGGCAGAGAAGCGATGCGAGGGATGGAAAGAAGACAGTGAAGAGGTGGATGAGACTAGTTGGTATATGGTACAAAGACAAGAGAATAACAGCATAGGCCGGTAGGTACGTGGACGTTAGATATGAGGAAATGTGGAGGAGTGGTATAAACGAGTAGGACAAGAAAATGAAAAGGGAGGACAGAAGGAGTGGGGAACAGGAATGGTGAGGAATTTTTGCAAGAATGGTTGAAAACGAGCGATTAAAATGGAGGGTTGAAGGAGAGGTGAAAATGGACAGAGTAGAGAGTGGGCGGAATAGCACATGGAGGACAGCAGGAAGGTGAACTGAAACGAAAATATTAAATTATAAAAAAAATAATAATGTAAGACCTAAGAGGAAACAGTAATGACAGATATGAAGAAGAAACATGAACTCATGCACACATAAAAAAGAAAAAAATCAAAGCAGAGAAAAACCTTAGTTGACTCTAGTCGCTGGCCTGTCCGTGTCGCCTCCGCTGCCTGCTACCTACTGGTAATGGTGACGCTAACGAGCGACATTGTGTTCCTCTTTTTCGCAGGCGAGAAAAATAGTTGCAAGGCTCATTACTGTCTTTTCTCTTCCTGTTTCCTTCCGTAATACGCGAGTCTGAGTGATAAATATTATGGAACACAGTCTTTTCCACGTTTTTTCTTTGCGACAGACTCTTGGGGGAAATAATCACAAACACAATTCTATATACGCGAACTTCCTTTCGTTCCTTTACAGCGGACCGGGTGAAGAAAGTTACTGCACACGTTGTTACTCTCTTTTTACTGTAAAAGTCTGGAATATTATTATTTTTTAACATTTACTTTATGCAAAAGGTACGAAATGCCGCCGAGTGGCCTAAGACTACCCACATGCTGTCCTGAAGACCACCTATCAACCAGGACTCTAGAAGAAGCTGTACAGCGCAAGTGAAATCAAGAATGAGCTCTGGAGGGCAGCATGAGCCAATAATAATGTGCCACTATAAACAATTACCTGCGCCATGACGGGCTCGGGCCGACCATCAGGCCCATATGAATTAGCCACATGTATAAAAAAAAAAGGAAATATTGGTATAATATTGATATGAGGCAGCATTATTCCGTGTCCGTAAAGAAATGTTATTGGTACTGAAAAATGTCAGATTGTACCGGTGGGCGGGACTTAAACCAGGGATACAGAGCCCGTACTCTAACTACTCAGCCACCACCTTCCCTAAAATGCCAATAGCACTTGGCATTCCCAGGTGGTCACGCATGCAAGAAAAAAAGTGAGAGGAACGAGTAGGGCCCTACTCGTTCCTCTCACTTTTTTCTTCTTATATCGACGCTGGATCTGGTTCGTGTATTACGGAAGGAAACAGGAAGAGAAAAGACAGTAATGAGCCTTGCAACTATTCTCCTCGCCTGCGAAAAAGAGGAACACAATGTCGCTCGTTAGCGTCACCATTTAATGAGACGGCGGTGCTGCTGTCAGGGTTAAGGAGGTGAGGGAAAGAAGAAGTGAAGTTGGAAGTGATGTTTTTGGCTAAGTGCCAGACGTCTCTGGAAGAATAAGAGAAAGCAAGGTTTTTATATTTGCTATGCATGAAAGAGCTTTTGGTAAGTCGAAGAATATATTTGGAACGATTCCGGAAGAAAATGTAAAGATCATGGTTAGCGGGAGTTCGAAGGCTCTGGTACCTTTTGTGAGCTGCCTCTCTATCTTTGACAGCACGAGAACAAGCGTGAATAATCCAAGGCATTTTAGCGTGACGAGTAGATAAAATACGTGGAATGTGTGCCTCCATTCCAGAGCCTAACGGAGGGAACAGTTTGATAGAGTAAGTAGAAGTGTTAGAGGTAAGGAAGAGGTCTAGTATGTTGGGCCGGTCTCCAAGACGGTCGGGAATACGTGTGGGGTGCTGAACCAACTGCTCTAGATCGTTGAGGAGAGCAAAGTTGTTGGCTTGTTCACCAAGATAGTCAGTGAAAGAGGATGAAATCCAAATCTGGTGGTGAACATTGAAATCTCCTTGGATGGAGATTTGGGCGAAGGGAAAGTGTGTCAAGATGTGCTCCATTTTAGAGTTCAAATAGTTAAAGAATTTTACATAGTTAGTAGAGTTAAGTTAGGTGAGAGATAAACAGCACAGATGTATTTAGTAATAGAATGATAATGAAGTCTTAGCCAGATGGTGGAAAATTCAGAAGAGTCAAGGTCGTGGGCACAAGAGCAAGTGAAGTCGTTGCGTACGTAGACGCAACATCCATCTTTGGATTGAAATTTAGGATAGAGATAGTAGGAGGGAACAGAGTAGAGATTGCTGTCAGTAGCCTCAGAAACCTGTGTTTCGGTGAGGAAGAAAAGGTGAGGCTTAGAAGAGGTGAGATGGTGCTCCACAGAATGAAAATTAAAACGAAGACCGCGAATGTTGCAAAAATTGATAAGAAAGAGGATCGAGGGGTTATCAAGACACCTCTCAAGTCGACAGCCAGAAGGGTAGTCCTCCCTGGGGGAATTTGTGGACCCCTCCCCCTCTCCGGCGGGGTCTCCAAGGCTTTGCGTTGGTGCACCATTTTGAATTTCAAACTTTGGGAAAAGGTGTGTATGTTGTGTGAATGTAGTGTCGTGTAGAATGAGAGAGGATTTGTCTTTAGAGAGCATGCTGAACTACTCTCTAATGTTGATGAGACAATAGGGAAACGGAAAGTGAGGACACAGGAAGGGTCTTTGGAGGGCTTCAGTACCCTCCTCACTTCCCATACACACCTCACCGGGAGTGGCTTACGCCCGTTTCGGTAGGTGTCTTCCTACCTACTCCTTTTGTCACTGCTTATTTTGTCATCATGTTGGCCATCCACGTGTTCTAAACGTCTTTTTCCATTACCAGTTTTCTGTCGCATCGCTTTAAAATGTTTTCTCTTAATTCTTTTTTTCATTTATCATCTGGCCTTGTCCCCTCCTCCTGCGTTTATTGCTTTTATTTCCATCTTTCCGTCTTTCCTACTGTCACCCCTCCACCCACCTTCATCTCTTTTCCATCTGATGCAAACGTCTCCACTCAGGCTATTCTCTAGTCAAAAGGTCGTAAAAGTGGGTTTATTATTTTTACGAGCAGAAGCTGACTATTTCGTTGTGTTGAGCTACTCCTAAAGAATGTTTAAACACACACCGGCCCCTTCTCCGTGTGTGTGTGTGTGTGGGGGGGTATATGTGCGCACGTGCGTGCGTGTGTGTGTGTGTGTGTGTGTTTGGGGGAGGGGTATGTGTGGAGGCGCGTGTGTGTGTGTCTGTGTGTGTTGAGGGGGGCGGGTATATGTGCGCGTATAATAATAATAATAATAATAATAATAATAATAGTAATAATAATAATAATAATAAATGGTTTATTCATTTGTAGGCAGTCAAAAGGCTGAAAATACACATAATACAATACAAAGAGTTTCATGTGATGAGTAATGGGGGAAGTGGGGAAGGGTGATGAGTGTGTGTGTGTGTGTGTGTGTGTGTGTGTGTGTGTGTGTGTGTGTGTGTGTGTGTGTGTGTTGGGGTCGAGGGGTTATGTGATCATGGAGGTGTTAATGACCCTCACAAGCGTCGGTATCGCACTAAGCCGATATATGTCCGTGCGATTTTTTGACCGGGACGAGAATATTGTGGTGTCTTGTGGGTCTAGTGGGGGGAGGGAGGGCGGGTGGGAGTAGATCTCTATGACGGGGGTTGTGGAAGAGGGACTTGACGAATTTGGTTAGGTTTGTCTGGTATCGGTCCTGTAGGGTGGGCATATTCAGCTGGGTGAGTGCATGCTCGTAGTTAGTGTAAGAACTGCCCAGAATCTGTCTGCAAGCACGTCTTTGCACTCTCTCTAATTGGCGTTGCTGGGTCTTGTTGATGGAGGAAGCCCAAGCAGGAGAGGCATAGAGAAGTCTGGGAAGGATGAAAGTGGTGTACAGGTCCTTGAGCGTCCTTTGGGGGGCTCCCAGTGTCTTCATGCACCTCAGCATGAAAAGTTTGTAGGAAGCCGCCCTGATAATGGTGGTGACATGCTTGCCCCAGCTCAGCTTGCTGTCCAGGGTGACTCCAAGTGGTTTGGTGGATTCAACCACCTGCAGCTGGTTAGGGCCAACCTCCAGGGCTGGCGGTGGGATGGCAGTGGTGGAGGTGTGAAAATGCATCGCCACCGTCTTGTTGGTGTTGATGGTGACGTGGTCATCTTGCGTCCATATATATATATATATATATATATATATATATATATATATATATATATATATATATATATATATATATATATATATATATATATATATATATATATATATATATATATATATATATATATATATATATATATATATATATATATATATATATATATATATATATATATATATATATATATATATATATATATATATATATATATATATATATATATATATATATATATATATATATATATATATATATATATATATATATATATATATATATATATATATATATATATATATATATATATATATATATATATAAATATATATATATATATATATATATATATATATATATATATATATATATATATATATATACACACACACAAGATCTAAAGAAAGGGAGGTCAACCCACGCACAGCTTAGGTGACGTCAGGCGGTCTGTGGGATGAGCAACCTCTCGCTCTCTCTTTCTCTCCCTCCACGGTATGAAAGAAGATGAGCTAGCTGGCAACTCAGGAGGAAGTGGTATAAACAAATCCATCCTCGCTAAACTGCCGCCTATAGCCATAACCCACCTCCGAAAAAATTTCAACGCCAGCCTCTCATCGGGATACTTCCCTGGGAAATCCAAGGAGGCGACATTAAAACTCATCCCGAAAGGATGGAAAACCCACACTACACCAAGAACTTTCGGCCAATATCCCTCCTAGAGGTCCCGGGTAAGATTTTCAAGATGATCACCAACCACAGGCTCCGAACCTTTCTCGAAGAAAACAACAAACAACACACCCTACAATTTGGCTTCCGCCCCGGACGAGGGACCACACTCGCCCTTGCCCATGTTGTTATAGTAGGATATCAATGTATTATTATTATTATTATTATTATTATTATTATTATTATTATTATTATTATTATTATTATTATTATTTGATACCACCACGAATTAGGCATACAATTGTTAATGGAAAAAAACCACGACAGATAGATCACGCCACCTTATAGGAATGTCGTCCGTCAGTGTTTACCGTCTCTGTTTGTATACAAAGCATTTCATGAAGCTTAGAGGTCACCTTGACATACGTGACCAATTGTAACTTCATTATTTTCCAATCTGTAACTCGTCACTCCTTCACGAGAGTCCGACTGACACACACCTGCAGTCTCTCTCGCTCAAACGCTCCTGTACATATAGGCTCAAGAATATATTCGCCTTAAGGAAGCCGAGTCTTAATCAACGCCTTTAAACGCCCCCCTGTACACCGTTACATTAATTGGCGGCAGCCGGTGTCCCAACGCGCCCGAGCCCTTCGCTACCTCGTTCTCCTGCAAGAGCTCCAAGCCACGAGAACTCACCAACAAATCAGGGGACAGGCGTAGAAGGAAGGAAGGAGTCACAAGCCAACTACAGGCCTACAACAGGCCTACGCAGCCGACGGTGAGGGACACAATCTACAAGCCGCCCCACCCGCTACAAGCCACCACTGCTACACGCACTACAAGCCACTCCCAGCTCACTCCAAGCCCTCCGCGTTACGCAGAAGGAGGCACTACCCGCAGCGCCCACAAGCTCCAAGCAACACAGCGGCAACACCGCCGCTGCCGGGAGCATCGGCCCAAACCTCTTCCGGCAAACAGTCAACCAGGGCAAACGCGGACGTCTCCCGGTGACTGCAAGCAGCTACCTACCGTTCCTACCAAGGCGCCTTCTCAAGAGGTTACACACCCAGGTCGCCATATCTACAACCCCTGCCTCCACAACTCTCAAAATAACAAGAGCACCGTTCCGGCGCCCACCCTGCCACACACCTGCCCGACTACATCGTCAGCAGTTTCCAGCAGCCATTACGGGGGTCAGTCTCCACGCCATCACTCAACCTTCTATGCGCTCCTGCCGCAGCCAAGGTCTTCCAACGCGACCCCGAGGCTCCATGTACCCCAGGGACGACGACATCCTCCGTCACCAGCTCTACTTCAGCTGAATATTCTCGGTATCGTACCTGTCGTTCCAATTTTTCACAAGTGCAAACTCAGCATATTTGCTTCAGAGGCACGACTCTTTTATTTCTGTGTATCTAACACTGTTAATCAGTCGTAATTGTGAGAGTAACGATCATTCGCATACGGTATTGATCTTTCTTGTTGTCTGTTAGCGGTAAAACTGTGATTTCCCTACTCTAATGTAAACTTCCTCAGTGTGCCCTTGCTCCGTTTTCTCTTCGCCGCTCGGGAGAAACCAGCACTTTAAAGGCATGCTCACTTATTTCTCTTAACCAAATAACCGCTGCATTTTTGGGTCATTATTTAATATAACCATAACATTATAACGTGACATTATAACTTTAACATTCTACTCCGTCTAACGGCCACTTTGCTAACAATCCCTTCTTGTTCTTAGGGGTACGGCGCAAACTTTTAACTCAGACGCGTTACGATAATAATTAAAGCTATTAAAACATGCTCATATATTGTAACTGATTTAAGCCATAGTATGAACAAAGACACTCTCGCTAAACTCGGCGACACCTTTTAACAGTTGGCTCGTCCTTCAGGTGAGGAGGCAGTGGAACACGGTTCAGACACCGATGATCTTAATGTTGTAAATTTACGTTTAGGTACTCGATATTCCTCAATTCCGGGGGACAGGGCCCCTTCACCTTCGGGTTCTTAGGAATACTTAACCCCCACTCAACCGATCACGATGCCTACCAATCCACCTCCCCCCCTACCCCCCTTCACCGATTCGGGTCATTCCAACTCACGCCAGTGTTCGACAGTTCTCCGGCAGCGAGTCAGATTATTCGGCGAGACATTTCCTAGATCTATGTGAGTCTGCCATCGTAAATTCCACCATTACGGACGATCATGATAAAATTGCATTCATTCGGTCCCGGTTACTACCAGGCTCTCGGGCATTAAATTTGATGCAGTCCTCAGCGTTCGCTTCGGGGGACATTGGAGTAAACTATGAGATTTTTAAAAGGATTTCATAAAAATCTTCGGAGGCGGGAGTAAACCAAGCATCGTTAGACAGATCGCACACACGGTTGAGTCCGTCCAAAAAATTCCTCAACAAAGCCGATTTGGGACGCCATGACTGAGGCAAATCAGCTGGCGGTTGACTGTGTCAAAAGTCTAGAAAACGCGCAATGGCTCCCAGGGGGCAGTATGCAAAAACACCAGGTGAAGACAGTCTTCGAGTTGCTTTTTTACTTATTTCATATTTCAGAGAAGAACCGCCGTTCTGCCCTTCCCTTGGCCTTCAAACCGAGCGGGAAGTTGGTTGACTTCGTCTCAGAGTTAGAAGTCAAGGTTCAAGAACACCCTCACCATCAACCCCTTGCAACAGCCGCAGCATTGCAGGCTCAAAGTAAGGCATCTCTCACCTGTAGTTTTTGCAAACAATCAGGACATTCCGAGAATTCTTGCTTCGCGAAACGTAGGGACTCAACACACTCAAGATAGGGATCTGATAGGAGATCAGGGGGATACAGAGGAGACATCACTCATCACACAGTTACCCTAGGCCGAACCATCAGCGGAAGGCTGCCTTTTGCCATGTCCACGGGAATTGTTTTCATGATTCAGACAGTTGTTATGCAATACAAAAGGCCAAGGAGGAACAGAAGAACAAGTCCTCGGCGGACAGTAAACCACACTCCTCCTCTTCTCAGAATAAAAAGGCATGACTGCGTGACAGCCACAAGGCGTACATCCAAGTATCCCATAAGGACGATACTAATTGGGAGCAACTTGACTCAGTCATTGCCGCCTTGGGACGCACAAGCACAAGCCCTCCCTTGCAAGGTGGGCAAAATTTCACTCACCTTAGCGGTAGACACAGGTGCGACAGTCAATGTAATCTCAGACTCCGCTTACAAGTCACTGACACGACAGGCGAGAGGGGAAAATTGGCCGCTTTAAGACAACGACCTGAATGTGATAGGCGTGACAGGCACCACTTTGGAAATCCTAGGGCGAGTACCACTAACAGTCAGCTTACATGAAAAGGTATGTCCTTTCGAGATTTCTTTTATGTATCTAGCAGATTTGCCTTACCTGTAGATGGGATCTTAGGATTAAACGCCATCAAAGACCTGAACATAATCATAAACCATGAAAGCTACGCGATCGTGTATCAAGGACGACGCATACAGGGGACGGTAAATCCATCGCCTATGTCACCTGTAATCCCACCCTCAGAGGGGGAAAATGACCAACCCACCACAGACTCAGGGTCTGCCACCGCCCAAGTGTCATCTCTTACGGTCAAACCACACGGAAACATTACAGACTTGTGGCGGACAGAAACGGCAGTAGTAGACGGTCTTCAAATAGTTCCGGATCGTGCTGCAAAACTTGTTAAAATCCGGTTACCTAACGCCCCTCCAACGGGCAGTGATGTGTGTATCGACGGAGCACCACACATACACCGGGTGGCGGTGGAGTTAACTCTCGCGACAGTCAAGGAGGGACGTATTGCAGAGGAATTGGTAATAAACTTGTCAGGATCCCCTGTATCCTTAAAATACGGTGTTGGATTATGCCAGTGTCTAGCGTATGGGAAAAATGTAGCCCCGGAACCAGCTGAATACCCTTCTGCCCAAGTCTCAGGCATAACCTCGACGTGTCAGGATTATCACAAACAAGACACAGCTAATATAAAGGCATTCCTAAAAGTTGCACACTATTCCGAAATCAAGCCAACCTTAGTCCAGCTGCTGGAACATTATAGGGGGGCGCTTGCTCTACCAGGCGAGCCGCTTGGTGTTACGCAGTGTGCTGAACACCACATCAAGTTAAAACCCAATACCAATCCTGTATATATCAGTGCATACAAGCTGCCCCACAGTCAGAGGGAAGTAGTGCAGCAACTTATATCTGATATGTTAGAACAAGGTGTCATCAAAGAATCGAACTCCCCGTGGAATTCACCCTTGTTTCTGGTTCCAAAGATAGACGGTTCTTATCGTCCTGTGATTGATTTCCGGCGTGTGAACAACGCGACCGTGGATGATCATTTTCTGCTTCCCGTTCTGAGAGATCTCCTGATGTGTCTCGGTAGAGGAAATAAAGTCTTAACGAGTCTAGATCTGGTCAGTGGCTACTGGCAACTGCCCATGGCCCCCGAGTCCCGTGAAATAACGGCTTTCAGCACGCCTCATGGCATCTATGAGTGGACGAGGATGCCGTTCGGGCTCAAAGGAGCTCCCTTGACCTTACAAAGGACAATGAACAGTATTTTTGGTGACTTGCTGGGCAACTCTGTCTATGTATATTTAGACGACAACATCATAGCAAGTAAAGACGTGCATGCAAACATGGCAACACTAAAATCAGTCCTACACAGACTTCAAGAGGTCGGATTAAAGCTCAAACTCACCAAATGTGAATTCTTAAAGCCTCGGATCAAGTTCTTGGGGCATGTCGTGGACGAATTCGGCATCCACACAGTGGACGACAAAATAAAAGCTATTGCCGACTTCCCTCAACCAACGTCTACATACAAAGTACGGTCTTTCTTGGGAGTCGCAGGTTATTACTGGCCTTTCATAAAGGACTTCCCAGCACGCGCGAGTCCCTTAACCCATCTATTAAAGAAAGACGTACCATTTCAGTGGCTCCCAGCCCAACAAACGAGCTTTGGGGATTTAATGAAAGCGCTTACACAGGCTCCGGTCCTTGTCTTTCCGGATTTCAAGGACTTTTTCAGCTTTGTACCGACGTTTCGGCTAGTGGACTAGGAGCCGCTCTTATGGAAACAGATAGGTCCCGCAAAAAGCATATAATAGCGTTCGCCAGTCGAGTACTAACAGCTCCGGAGAAGAACTATTCTGTTACCCACCTAGAGGCTCTTGCAATTGTGTGGGCTCTGAAGCATTTTCGAGACATAGTGATGGGGTACAAAATTGTGGTGTATACGGACCACGCGGCCATCACTGATCTTTTCAAGGGAAAAAACCTACACGGTCGTCTGGCAAGATGGTTCTTAACGATCCAAGCATACAATCCGGAGATAAAATATATCACCGGGAAAACAAATGTGGTCGCAGATGCCTCATCTCGATAGGCGCGATTACCACCCCAGAGGTCACCCACAACTTCACTTCACCTGAGCTACACACTGCTCAGCGAGACCACCCTATGTGGAAGAGGTTAATTTACGCCCTAGAGTCGGGAGACGAAACAAACCTTCCTGAATTGCCAGTTCCCTTTTCACAATTCTTCCTATCAGAGGACAACCTTCTTTGTAGGTTATGGCCAACCAAATCAGTAACTATAGAACAACTGGTCATCCCAGACAAATACGTCCCCGTGACGCTTAAGCTGGTCCATGACACACCCATTGCGGGTCACCCAGGAAGGGACAAGACACTATCTGTCACCAGGCAAAAATACTATTGGCCCACATTACGGGTTGATGTAGAAAAACATGTCGCACATTGCGTCGTTTGTGCTAAGCACAAGGGGTCCGTAAAAGGGCCAGCACTAATGTTGCAATACCCAGTACCAGAGGCGCCATGGGATGTTGTAAATATAGACTTATTACAGCTCCCCCAGAGCCAACATGGTTCGCGCTACCTATTGGTGTGTGTCGACCAGTTCTCTAGGTTTCTAGTTCTAGCGCCTCTCAAGGACAAGACAGCCACACGCGTGGCCCATGCCCTCGTGACTCACGTGTTGTGTCCACATTCGTCTCCTCGAATTCTTTTGAGTGACAATGGCACCGAGTTTAGGAACTCAGTATTGAGCGAAATATGCGCTCAGTTTAACATCACGCAATCCTTCATCACAGCTTACCACCCAGCTGCTAATGGGTTGGCGGAGAGGGCTAATAGGAAAATCTTACAGGTCCTCAGGCCTATCGTGAACGACCTCCACGATAACTGGGAGGATTGGCTATCGCATATACCCGCTTCCATAAATACGTCGGTAAACGACTCTACGGGGAAGTCTCCCTACTACATCTTATATGGGGTGGAGAAACGTCTTTCGTACGACTTCCTAACAAAACCACAACAACCTTTCTACAACATTGATAAGTACGCCCAACAGCAGATGCATATGTTTTCAAAGATACACTCAGAGATTAGGAGTACGTTAAAAGCTACAAAGGTTGAAATGATGTAAAAACAACACAAACAGGCCGTCCCGGTGGAATTAAAAGAGGGTGACACAATCATGATTAAGCAAGCGGAAAGGAGTTCGAAACTGGGGGTTAAATTTGTGGGTCCTTACCGAGTTGTTCGGAATGTCAGGGGAAATAGGTTCGAGGTTCTTGAATCAAATAATGGATTCAGTCTAGAAGTTCACACTGATCGTCTGAAAGTAATTCCCTCACCCTTGGTCCTTGATATTGGTAATTCCCCTTCAGAGTCAAATGTTCAACAAGATAATCCCAACACCCATAGCTATAAATTGATACCACGGGTTTAAATACTTCATTCCCACCACTTTCAGATCATGATGTTGCGTTTTCTGATCATCTTGTTGTACCTCGGCTCCCTGCTTGCAACGACACCCATCCACCTGAAGCCTGGCGCCCTCACGGCACACATAGGAGAGGTCTTCCTCATAGAAGATGTGCTTCTCGTAAAATATCCATATACTTCCTTGACCAACACCACAGACACAATCAGGATAGTCTCAGAAAAACTACTCGGCATGGCAGACGCCATACGGGCAACCGAGACTTGGGAATCAAAGGCACCTTCTAGTACCAAGTTACCAACTCTTTGAATCTTTTTCAAGTACTGGAGGATAGGATTCTGTTCTTACGGGGAAAAGTTGATGAAGTAGACATGGATTATAGTTTTCACACAGTTCACTCTCGGGTAAAGAGGGGGTTGCTCAACATCGTTGGGTCCGCCTCAAAGTTCCTTTTCGGTACGGCAACCGACGAGGACGTGCGCGATTTGCGGGACCACTACACTCATGTGCTTTCCTTTGCTGCCCGAAATCGCAGGGTGATCAACGCCAATTGTAGAAAACTTGCGCAATTGCATACTCACATTGAGGAACTGCTAGAGCAAACAGATCGACCAGGTGAATCAGTTTCTCCTCCTAGATCAGGCCTTGCATGTATTGGAAAACGTCATTAACTCTGTCGCAACGGCAAATCAGCAGGTTATTAGCAACATGGTTGATGCAGCGCACGGTAGAGTCACACCTGCCTTGTTCCCTCTACACGATTTGAGAACGACTATCCATATCGGGTATCAAAATTATAGTCTCAAGCCTTTATTCAACCCAGACATGAGTCAATATTTTTACCCCTTGATTGAGTCCAGCCTCACCCCCGATGCCATAATCATTCATGTTCCGTTTCAGACGGCGGACGTGTTTGAGGCCCATGAAATTGTCCCATTTCCCTTTTCCGCTAAGGACAGTGTGTTAGCCCTGGACACGTCCCCGTCTCTTGTCTTAATCGCGAAGGATTTCGCTCTGTATTCAACGGGTAGCTTCTCACTCTTGCAATATTGCAAGGAGACGGTCTTCAGGCGATTCTATTGCTCTGCGTCTCTTTTTGCCTTCCTACCGGTTCGGGGAGGAGTGTGCGAGATCGCCCTCACCCGGGTGAACGCGTCTGACGCTCTTTCCCTGTGCCCTGAGGCTGTCGTACAATCCAAAGCTGCTGGTGGTCAATGTCACGTCGTACTGAGGGACATCACAAAGGCCTTTGACAAGGTTTGGCACCTGGGTCTGCAGTACAAACTCTTACACCTTGGGCTTCCTGTCATTCTAGAAAAGCTGTTATGCGACTTTATAGAAGGCAGGAAGGCAAGGATAAGAATTGGAAACTACCTAGGCGAGAACCTTGTCCCAAGCTGTGGTGTCCCCCACGGCAGCGTGCTCTCCCCGACACTCCACTATTTACACGGCAGACTCACCACACCCAATCAGAGCCACCAACATCCTATACGCAGACGACGTAACGCAAATCAGTAAATACCGTGGGAGATCCATCAACATGGCCCAACGAGAACTCACAAGATAAATTAACAAGCAAAATGAGTATGAACAGAAATGGCGAATTAAAACTAACATGAACAAATTTACAATACTCAGGCTGGGTTCCCGCAAAACCGAACGGCTCATCACAGATACACACATTCACGACACAGGGCACAGCGGGAAGATTCTGGGTTTACACATCACCCCACAGGACTACTACAACCACATAAAAAACATAGTTGGCTATGCTTCACGAACACTCACTGCTCTCTACAGATTTAAACAAATGCCCACCAAAATCAAACTTCACCTAGTAAAAACACGTATCCTTCCGATACTTGATTACCCGTCCATATCAACGCACACCTTATCCAACGCCCAACTCAGCAAACTTCAAAAGGTACAGAACCGTGCACTGCGGTTTGCAGCAAATCAGCGACATCCCTACACAATGGACACGGAACAAATACACACCGCCACTAAAACACTCCCTCTCAACATTCGTTTGCATCTAAGAGCCGAAAAAATCTGGGACCGAATCTTAACTTTAAACATCCCCACCCTCACTTCCCTTCAAGAACAAAGAGAGCACATCAACAGATATCACTACAACTTTCGCAGCAGTCTAGACGCAAATACATCATACCCTACACCACTATTCCACTAAAAGTCATCCATTTATTAACTTATGTTACTTAGCTAGCTAGGAAGACCGAGTGTAAACCGCACATACGCTGGCAACCACACATGGTGTGTGTAGTCACAAAGATAGGAACCAGACACTAAGTGTGTAGCCTCGCATGTGCAAACCAACAAGCTAATCCGTATGTAAACGCTTACGATGTAACGAACGACAAACTCTCCTGAAACAATGTTCTCCTTGCTGAATTACAGAAATAAAGAAATTACTAGGTGGACAGACCGCCATTTCCCCTCCGACTGATATTTCACC
This sequence comes from Eriocheir sinensis, assembly GCF_024679095.1. Classification (NCBI taxonomy): domain Eukaryota; kingdom Metazoa; phylum Arthropoda; class Malacostraca; order Decapoda; family Varunidae; genus Eriocheir; species Eriocheir sinensis. The sequence goes on along the minus strand of NC_066540.1, from coordinate 3,300,624 downwards.
TCCTACTTTACCTGTTGCACCCCCCTCTTCCTCTTTTCCCCAACCTTCTCTTAAAAAAAAACTAGTCCCTCTACCGCTCGCTCCGGTAAATTCTCTCTCTCTCTCTCTCTCTCTCTCTCTCTCTCTCTCTCTCTCTCTCTCTCTCTCTCTCTCTCTTGCTCTCGCTCTCTATCTCTCTGTATGTTAACACTGAGATACATGTGGCGATTATATGATTAAATAATTTGTGCCAGGAACGGAGGTAGTCTTAACCTGTAACGCTTTGTATCACTTCTTATGTCCTCTTCAACACTTCTATACTTCACACCATGCACTTAGTTACTTCACAGTGCACATTTATACACTTCACCCAGTACCTACGTGTTTTTTCTGTTCTTTTCTTCCACTGACTTTGCTTTTCTATGCCCTTTTGTTAATTATGTCCACTATAACAGGGTTCTAGCAGCCCCTTTACTCGTAGTTGCCATATAGCAGGTGACTGAGTTGCCTAGTATCGGGATGGAGAATCGGCTTATTGAATATAGTAATTGTAACGACAGTGTTATGAATGTCAAAAATAAATATTTAGAAACTGTGACAAATCAAACTAATAGGAGTACCCAGTTACGACTGTCAATGTATTTATATATTTTTGAGTGGATATTTCTCCCTCTCCTTATACTATATCCCCTTCGTGTCGCGGTGTGAATATAACTGGAGGGGTTGCCTGTTCGGTCAGCGTTCTTATTATACCCTGTGCTACGTCATGCGGTCTAGGGGAGGAGCCTCGGGAGGATGCGCGGAATGGGACGAGTTTTGAGCCGACCATGGGTTGACCTCCCTTTCTTTAGATCTTATATATATATATATATATATATATATATATATATAGATATATATATATATATATATATATATATATATATATATATATATATATATATATATATATATATATATATATATGCGCGCGTGCGCGTGTGCGTAATATACCTCTTGGGCTGCTGCGGGTCTCTCTCCAGACAGTCAGCCGTTCCTCTACGGAAGAGCACAGAGCTCATAGTACCGATCTTTGGGTAGGAATGAGACCACTCACACACAACACACCACGACAACGAAGTCAGAACTACTTGCCTGCCGACCCGTACCTACTCACTGCTAGATGAACAGGGGCTACACGTGAAAGAGAAACCTAACTTATCTCCACCCGGTCGTGGAATCGAACCCCGGTCCCTCTGGTTGTGAGGCAGACGCTGTAACCACTGAGCTACCAGGCCGTGTGTGTGTGTGTGTGTGTGTGTGTCTGTGTGTGTGTGTGTGTGTGTGTGTGTGTCGAGCCAATATCAAAAAATATATATATATATATATATATATATAAATATATATATATAAATATATATATATATATATATATATATATATATATAATACTTGTCATGGGCAACGTGGCTGACACACTACCCAAGCTACATCAATGCAAAGGCACTTTGCTTCCTTTCCATTACCTGCTTGCAGTAAACTTTAGCATATGGAGAGAAAATTAGTGTAAACTAATTATCTAAGGGTGGAGCGGGGCCCTGATTCCATTATTCGCCGTGTTGCTTTCTTTATTGTGTTAACAAATATGCGTGTTATGCACCTGTACGGGTGCCCTGCGCATCATTAATCCAGATCCAGAACTTAACACACTCACACACACACACACACACACACACACGGCCAGGTAGCTCAGGGGTAGATCGTCTGGCTCACAACCAGAAGGACCGGGGTTCGATTCCCCGACCGGGTGAAAATAAGTTATATATATATATAGATTTAGGGGAAGAACAGTGACCGTCTACCACGGCAGAAATAGAACGGTCAGAAAGGAAACTGGAGATAAAGGTACAGAGAGAAGGATAGACCCCGTAGGAGGGTAGTTTAGAAAGCAAAGATTTGTGCCAGACCCTATCAAAAGCTTTTGATATGTCCAGCGCAATAGCAAAAGTTTCACCGAAACGGCTAAGAGAGGATGACCAAGAGTCAGTTAAGAAGGCTAGGAGATCACCAGTAGAACGCCCCTTGCGGAACCCATACTGGCGATCAGATAGAAGGTCAGAAGTGGAAAGGTGCTTTTGAATCTTCCGATTAAGGATTGATTCAAAAGCTTTAGATAGACAAGAAAGTAAAGCTATAGGACGGTAGTTTGAGGGATTGGAGCAGTCACCCTTCTTAGGCACAGGCTGTATGAAGGCATACTTCCAGCAAGAAGGAAAGGTAGATGTTGACAGGCAGAGGCGAAAGAGTTTTACCAGGCAGGGTGACAGCACGGAGGCACAGGTTTTAAGGACAATAGGAGGCACTCCGTCAGGTCCATAAGCCTTCTGAGGATTGAGGCCAGAGAGGGCATAGAAAACATCATTTTGAAGAATCTTTATAACAGGCATAAAGGAGTCAGAGGGGGGATGAGAAGGAGGAATATGCCCAGAATCGTCCAGAGTGGAGTTTTAGAAAAGTTTGAGAGAAGAGTTCAGCCTTAAGATAGATGAGACGGCAGTGTTGCCGTCATGACTGCGGAGTGGAGTGAAAGATGAAGAAGTGAAGTTGGAGGAGATGTTTTTGGCTAGATGCCAGAAGTCACGAGAAGAGTTAGAGAAAGCAAGGTTTTGACATTTTCTATTAATGAAAGAATTTTTGGTTAGTCGGAGAATAGATTTGGCACGATTTCGGGCAGAAATGTAAAGTTCATAATTAGCATTAGTTTGAAGGCTCTGGTGCCTTTTGTGAGCTACCTCTCTATCATTGACAGCACGAGAACAAGCGTGATTAAACCAAGGCTTTTTAGCGTGAGGAGTAGAGAAAGAACGAGGAATGTATGCCTCCATTCCAGAGACAATCACCTCTGTGATGCGCTGAGCACACACAGAGGGGTCTCTATCCTGGAAGCAATAATCATTCCACGGGAATGGAAAGTACATCCTCAGGTCGTCCCACCGAGCTGAAGCAAAATGCCAGAAGCATCGCCTCTTCGGTGGGTCCAGAGGGTGTACAGGAGCGATAGGACAGGATGCAGAAATAAGATTGTGGTCGGAGGAGCCCAACGGAGAGAACAGTTTGACAGAATAAGCAGAAGGGTTTGAGGTAAGGAAGAGGTCTAGAATGTTGGGCCGATCTCCAAGACGGTCGGGAATACGTGTAGGGTGCTGGACCAACTGCTCTAGGTCGTTGAGGATAGCAAAGTTGTAGGCTTGTTCACCAGGATGGTCAGTGAAAGAGGATGAAAGTCAAAGCTGGAGGTGAACATTGAAATCTCCTAGGATGGAGATTTTAGCGAAGGGAGAGTGGGTCAAGATGTGCTCCACTTTAGAATTCAAATAGTCAAAGAATTTTACATAGTTGGTAGAGTTAGGTGAGAGATAAACAGCACAGATGTATTTAGTAATAGAATGACAATGAAGTCTTAGCCAGATGGTAGAAAATTCAGAAGAGTCAAGGTTGTGGGCACGAGCAAGTGATGTCGTTGCGCACGTAGGCGCAACATCCAGCTTTGGATTGAAATTTAGGATAGAGATAGTAGGATGGAACAGAGTAGAGATTGCTGTCAGTAGCCTCAGAAACCTGTGTTTCGGTAAGGAAGAGAAGGTGAGGTTTAGAGGAGGAGAGATGATGTTCCACAGAATGAAAATTAGAGCGAAGACCGCGCATGTTGCAGAAATTGAGAAGAAAGAGGTTCGAGGAGTTATCAAGACACCTCTCGGGTCGGCAGCCAGAAGGGGAGTCCTCCCTGGGGGAATTTGTGGTCCCCCCCCCAGGCGGGGACTCCGAGGCTTGGTGTATGTGCGCCATTTTGAAATTTAAATTTTGGGAAAAGGTGTATATGTTGTGTGAATGTAGTGTGGTGTGGATAAAGAGAGGATCTGTCTTTAGAGAGCATGCTGAACTACTCTCCGGTGTTGGTGAGACAATAGGGAAACGGTTAGTGAGGACATGGGAAGGGTCTTTGGAGGGCTTCAGCTCCCTTCTCACCTCCCATATATACCTCACCGGGAGTGGCTTGCGCCCGTTCGGTAGGTGTCTTCCTACCTACTCCAGCTTGCTGGAAGTATGCCTTCATACAGCCTGTGGCTAAGAAGGGTGACCGCTCCAATCCCTCAAACTACCATCCTATAGCTTTACTTTCTTGTCTATCTAAAGCTTTTGAATCAATCCTTAACCGGAAGATTCAAAAGCACCTTTCCACTTCTGACCTTCTATCTGATCGCCAGTATGGGTTCCGCAAGGGGCGTTCTACTGGTGATGTCCTAGCCTTCTTAACTGACTCTTGGTCATCCTCTCTTAGCCGTTTCGGTGAAACTTTTGCTATTGTGCTGGACATATCAAAAGCTTTTGATAGGGTCTGGCACAAATCTTTGCTTTCTAAACTACCCTCCTACGGTTTCTATCCTTCTCTCTGTACCTTTATCTCCAGTTTCCTTTCTGACCGTTCTATTTCTGCCGTGGTAGACGGTCACTGTTCTTCCCCTAAATCTATTAACAGTGGTGTCCCACAGGGTTCTGTCCTATCTCCCACTCTTTTTCTGTTGTTCATTGATGATCTTCTTTCCAAAACGAACTGTCCTATCCATTCCTACGCCGATGATTCCACTCTGCATTACTCAACTTCTTTTAATAGAAGACCCACCCTTCAGGAACTTAACGACTCAAGGCTGGAGGCTGCAGAACGCATAGCCTCAGCCCTTACTATTATTTCCGATTGGGGCAAGAAGAACCTGGTGTCCTTCAACGCCTCAAAAACACAGTTTCTCCACCTATCCACTCGACACAATCTTCCAAACAACTATCCCCTATTCTTTGACAACACCCAGCTATCACCTTCCTCAACATTAAACATCCTCGGTCTATCCTTAACTCAAAATCTCAACTGGAAACTTCATATCTCATCTCTTACTAAATCAGCTTCCTCGAGGCTGGGCGTTCTATAACGTCTCCGCCAGTTCTTCTCCCCTGCACAGTTGCTGTCCATATACAGGGGCCTTGTCCGCCCTCGTATGGAGTATGCATCTCATGTGTGGGGGGGCTCCACTCACACAGCTCTTCTGGACAGAGTGGAGGCTAAGCCTCTTCGTCTCATCAGCTCTCCTCCTCATACTGATAGTCTTCTACCTCTTAAATTCCGCCGCAATGTTGCCTCTCTTTCTATCTTCTATCGATATTTCCACGCTGACTGCTCTTCTGAACTTGCTAACTGCATTCCTCCCCCCCTCCCGCGGCCCCGCTGCACTCGACTTTCTACTCATGCTCATCCCTATACTGTCCAAACCCCTTATGCAAGAGTTAACCAGCATCTTCACTCTTTCATCCCTTACGCTGGTAAACTCTGGAACAATCTTCCTTCATCTGTATTTCCTCCTGCCTACGACTTGAACTCTTTCAAGAGGAGGGTATTAGGACACCTCTCCTCCTGTATTTGATCTTCCTCTCTGTCACCTCTTTTGTTTTACTTTAGGAGCAGCGAGTAGCGGGCTTTTTTTTATTATTGTTTTCTTTTTTTGTTGCCCTTGAGCTGCCTCCTTTGTTGTAAAAAAAAAAAAAAAAAACTAAGGCCATGTAAGCGTGTTTCATTTTGCTTGAGGGTCAAAATAGCTACGTTTAGAGAATACTGTAGGAAAATGCACATGTCCTCAACATATTATGACATTGGTACCCATGAAAAATGAAGACTGTGCAACCTTATATATTATGCTATTAAATAAAGATGCACTTAAACCCAACCTAGAGGAGTTTCAAGCAGAAAACCCTTCACATGAGCAAATAGTAACCTAACCTATCACTGCTGAAATAATAATAGTTCCTCGCATTTTAAAATCTCATAAACGAGTAATAATAATGGAAACGGTTACCAGAGCGATGATTAGCAAATACAATCTAAACAAATAATGTGTTAACTTTTAGAGTGAGTTGGGTGTGATTCTAGAGTTTTACCAAGACAGGTATGGCTCACCAAAAGCTAGCGTCTGTTCATTAAACTCTTGTAACACGTCCAGTCTATTAAACTGTGGCCTTGATAAGACTGTGAAATATCCATTGTGAGTCTGTAATAACAGCTAGAGCCCTGTGGGAGAGATCACATCCAATAATTTTGGCCATAAGGGCCACAGCTTCCCTCAACAGCTTCGATGGCTGGACCTGAGGTGAACGATTGTTTCAGTCCTTGTAGCTGTGCCTCTCTCACAATGATTTCCATAGACAGTACAAAGGGAGGGCGGTTATGACAGCAAGACACACACAATGGCAATGTGTGTGTCTTGCTGTCATAACCGATGGTTTCCTCCCAAGACGACTGACTGTTGGCACACCTCTGTCTTCTCAGCGGCCTTGTAGTTAAATTATACACTTTGTATCCCCTCTGTGGCATGTTGCTACAACCGAAGGCTAGGCAGCAAGGCATTGTTACATTAAAAAGCAGCCGAATCCGCTTCCAAAATAGGTAAAATTATGTTTTTATTACCTCAGTTCAAAGTCGGCGCGGTGCTCGAAGGGCCAAAAATGGCGCCCAGCAGTCTTATACACAGGGCCGCCTATGTCGTGACTCTCTCTATAAAGGGACTCTAGTCTAGCCCACGGTGTTATGGACTCGCTAAACACGAGTATATGGCGTTGTCGATACCTGTGCAGAAGGACAAAGATCCGGATCTTCAAGTCCCTTGTGTTCCCTGTCTTACTCTATGGTTGTGAGACATGGACACTAAATGGGGGCTTGGAGAGGCGGATTGATGCCTTTTGGTAATAAGTGTCTACGCAGATTCATGGGATATCGTTGAAATGACTTTGTGTCAAACCAGCAACTACTCCGTGAGACCGATTCGACATAACTATATCACCTGCATAGTCCGTCAACGCCAACTCCGGCTATACGGGCACGTGGCACGTTTTCCGGAAGCTGATCCTGCTCATCGGGTTGTCTCTGTAAGAGACAATCCTGAGTGGAGGAGGCCAAGGGGACGCCCACGGAGTTCGTGGCTTGAGCAAGTCGACACGCGGAAATAATATTCTTGATTTAATCTTCGCGACCGATAGTCATCTCATAACTGCCTGTGAGGTAGGCGAGCCATTTGCAAGGAGTGACCACACCATAATAAGATGTGCTTTGAATATTGAAACAAAAGCACGAGCAAACTCACTCTTAATACCTAATTATAGTAAAGCAAATTTTACGGATCTAAAAAGAGAACTGGCTTCAGTAAATTGGAATCATTTGCTCAACAACGTCAGCGTTCAAGAAATGTATAATCGTTTTACTGCACTGCACAAATCACAGCGAGCGTAAATAAATTAATTCCATTCAAGCCACGAAGGACTGATGATCAAAAACCGTTGTGGATGAATAATTACCGACCAAAAATCATCATCGAAAAAAGAAAACTTTATAAGAAATATAAACTGACACATAATGCACAGGATCATACTAATTACATTAATGTCAAGAGAGAGTGCGAAAGGAAAATCAGAAAACAGAAACGCGAATATGAGATGAAAATATCACTTGATGCCAAGAAAAATACAAGGTTATTTTTCAGTTACATAAGAAACAAAAAAAACTGTTGAAAATAATATCAGCCCACTACTATTAAGTGGCAATACGATTAGTGATGATAAAGGCATGGCGTCGGTCCTAAAGTCAACCTTTAGTAGCGTATTTACAAAAGAGAACATGACATCGATTCCAGCCGCGAAGAAAATTTTTCAAGGCCCTGAAGAACATAAGCTTGCATTGACCGAAATTGATATCAGCGAAGTGCGTGCGTACCTGCAGAGAATAGATCAAAATAAATATCCGGGCCCCGATAATTTATCTCCTCGCGTGTTAAGAGAACGTAGTCAACAGCTAGAATAACATTAGTATTCAACAAGTCATTAGCACAGGCCAGTGTGCCTCTCGAGTGGAAAAAGGCCAATATTAGCCCGATCATTAAAAAAGGAGACAAAAAACAAGCCAGTAATTATCGTCCTATCAGCCTTGCGTCTGTCCTAATTAAACTATTCGAAAAAATAATCAGGAATAAAATGATCACTTTCCTTGAAACAAATAAATTGATAACTGATAGTCAGCATGGATTTCGTAGTAATCGGTCTTGCCTTACCAACCTATTAACATTTTTCAACGATGTTTATACATGTTGGGACGCCCGAAGCCCATATGACGTAATTTACCTAGATTTTCAGAAAGCGTTTGATAAAGTTCCTCACGTTAGGCTTATTTAAAAACTGCGTTCCAACGGTATTAACGACCATCTATGTGCATGGATTCATGACTGGCTCACCGATGGAGAACAACGTGTAGTTCTTAATGGTGAAGCATCGGATTGGCAACCCGTCACCAGTGGCGTTCCCCAAGGTTCGGTCCAGGGGCAAACACTATTCATAATTTACGTGAACGACTTAGAAACTGATATCCTATCAAAAGTAGCCAAATTCGCCGACGACACCAAATTAGGAGGTACGGTAATGAACAGTCAAAGTTGCGGGAACATTCAATCAGACTTAATAAGACTTGCCGACTGGAGCGAAAAATGGCAAATGAGTTTTAACGTAGATAAATGTAAAGTAATGCACATAGGTGAGAAAAATCCTAACTTTAAATATCAGATTCAAGGGCATGAGCTCAGCGAAGTAAAACAAGAAAAAGATCTTGGTGTCATTATCAGTAACACTCTTAAAATGAGTGATCAATGTTCTGCAGCGAGTAAAAAACTAATATGATGTTGGGATTAATCTCAAGAAACTTTGATTATAAATCACCCGAACTTATGAAGAAATTATATTTAGCATTTGTAAGACCACACCTAGAATACGCCGTTCAGTTCTGGTCACCGAACTATATCAAAGATGAAGTTTTGCTAGAAAAGATACAGCGACGAACAATCAACCAAATTCCAGCGCTCCGAAACTTGCCATATGACGAGCGTTTAAAGCGTTTAGATATGTTTTCCCTAAAAAAGCGAAAGATAAGAGGGGACTTAATTGAAGTGTTCAAAATCCTTAATGGATTCGACAACATTAACCTAGATAGTCTATTTCAGAGAGACACCAACACAAGAACACGCAGCAACGGTATGAAGTTAAAGGGAAATCGATGTAACACATTGGTGTGCAGAAGTTTTTTCAATAAGAGTCGTCGATCCTGGAATAGACTCCCACCGTCAGTAGCTAGCGCACATAGTATCAATAGCTTTAAGTCTTCTTTGGGTAAGTACTTCAAGGATATAAGATTATACTGACCCTTTTCCCCATGTTTTCAGACAGATTGCAGCAAGACATCAACCTGTATTCATATAATTCTCCCCCACAACCTAGATTGCAAGTAGCGAAAGTCAACAATAGAGTAAAGCAACAGTTAATGTCCGCATGACAGGTGGAGTGAGGTGTGGGTGCAGTAAGGTGACAGGTTATTGGTGCGTGCCTAGTACCGCCGGTAAAACGAGGATCAAGCCTCCACCTGTACCCCTGAAACTACACCTCACCCATTGTGAATATTAGGGGGGATTTTGGGGCTGCCTTGTGTAGGCCACGCGTCCTCTTCCAGTCTCCCTGTATTTCTATGTTCTTATGTTCTTATGTAATGAAGTCATTTTCCCCCACAGCTTAGGTTACCAGTAGTGTAAGTTGAGGGTAGTAATTTCCTCTTATTTATCTCTTTACTGTAATATTTCCTTGTCCCTTTCTTCCTTAAAGGTGCATGGTGTTCTCTTCTAACTATTTCCTGCCGGCACGTTGCCGGAGGGAGAGGTGGGTGGGGAGGAGCCTTCATCTTGTCTGTCCTATCCTACCACACGTAGATTACTAGTAGTAGCGGTAGTAAACAGACACCCTCGCCATAGACCGATAGGTCTTCTGGTGTCTGTTCTTCCTATGTATTCCTATGATGGATCCTGCCGGGAGGTACTCGGGTTGGGAAGGGGGCCTGCATGGAGACTCGCCCGGAGAGATCCCCGGGCTTGGCTTCGTAAGGTGGGCGAGGCGACGCGCCCCCCGGCGTATGCCCCCATTGATTGATTGATTTTGTTTTAGAAAAGTTTGGAAAACTTTTAAAAGTTTGGAAAGATAAGTACACGTTTTTAGTTTTGTTTAGCTTGAGATAGTGTCCTTACTTTTTCTTACAGATTGGGATTACGTCTTTTATTTAGAATAGATTATAATACCGTCTTTATTTTAGTATAGATTAGGATAACGTTATTGTTTTGTATAATTTATATATCGTTCTTAGTTCTGTATAATTTAAGAATATTGTCAAGTTTTATACAGATTAAGAATGTCGCCTAAGTTGCTAAACGATCAGTATTCCGTTTCTGGTATTCTTTTTTTAGATTTGCAGAGTGTCTATACTTGTGTATAGATTAAGAAAGATTCGGATAATGTTTTTTCGTTTGGTATTGAGTAAGATAACGAATTGAATTTGATAAAATCTGGATAGCGTCTTAATCTTTTGTGTAGATAGGGATAACGTCTTTATTCTTTGAAAGATTTTGATAAGGTCTTTTTTTGGAAAATTTAGGATAATGTTATTAGTTTTGTTTAAATTATGTTTACGTCATTAATTTTGTATAGACTATGGCATCTTTACCTTAAAAAGAAAATAGGAAAACGTCGTTTTTTGTAGAAGTTAAGACCATGACTTTAGTTTTGGTAAAAGTATATACACTTCTATATTTTTGGGAAGATTAATTAAGATAGCTTCTATATTTTTTTTTCTGAGATTAGGGATGCGTCCCTACTTTTGTTTAGATTAGGATGACAGCATTAGTTTTCTGTGGATAACGATAGCGTCCTTAACTCCTATATATTAGAATAACATCAATATATCTTTTTAAAGATTAGGATAATGTCTAACTTTTTTTAAATTAAGATAATGTCTTTAGTTTTTTATGAATTAAAATTGTCTCTTTTTTTAGATTAGTATGGCGTCTTTAATTTTTTTTAAATATTAGGATAACGTTTTAGCGTAGTATAGATTTAGAGAGCAGCTTTACTTTTTTATATTACAACGTCTTTACTTTGTTATAGATTAGGATAACATCTTTGGTTATGTATAGATTAAAATAACATCATTAGTTTTGTATAAATTAAATTATCGTCTTAGTTCTGTATTGATTAGGTTAGTGCCTTTGGTTTGGAAAGATTATATTAACGTCGATATTTTGGTAGAATTAGGGAAGCGTCTTTAGTTGTATAGATTAGGATAATGTCTTTAGTTGTTGAAAGATTAGAATACTTTCTTTTTATTAAAGATTAATATGTCGTCTTTCTGTATAGATTCGGATCGCGTCTTTACTTTAGTATACGTTAGAAAATCTTTTTTTTTTTTTTTAGATTTGGATAACGTTTATATTATTATAAAGATTTGTATAACGTCTTTAGTTTTCGAAAGGTTAGGAGAACGTCTTTAGGAAAGATAAGGATAACATCTTTAGTTTTTTAAAATATTAACTAACTTATCCTTCGTGCAGTGAATAGTATGCCTTACTACGAATCTGCGAATCTTGACATGGTCAGTCGGCACGCATCCCACCCAGTTGTTCATCCTCCCTTTCGGGATGGTTGATAGATGGCTACCTGGGAAAAACTGGGGAAGTTAAACTGAGGTAACCCGGAAGCTGCAGTTCCCCTGCGTCCAGGTGTGATGTCTTCTCACCAACCAAAGGCTTAATGACCACTGGTACGGAGATGAGCCCCGCTGCCACGCGTAGCTAGTTTCGTATGCTCTCAACTTGACCTTTAATTTATATAGATTAGGATACCATACACCTTTTTATAGATTTATGATAACGGCTTTAGATTTGGAGAGATTATGATAACGGCTATAGTTTAGTTTGTAAAGTTAGTATAATGTTTATAGTTTTGTATAGATTAGGTTAACGTCTTTACTTTTGTATAGATGAAGATAGCTTTTTTAGTTTTGTAAAGATTAGGATAAAAATTGAAATAACTTATTTTTATTAAATATTAAGATTAAGTCTTTCTGTATAGATTCGGATCGCGTCTTTACTTTAGTATGTCAGAGAAACACTTGTATATTGCCTTTCCATCTTCATATTTTCTTACCTTCCTCCCACCCTCCCCAGACTCCTCCCCATCATTTCTTACTTTGCCACCTCTCCTCCTCAACATCCCTTCCCACTTCCCACCTTTAAAGCCTCTGTTTGCTCACCTTCCTCCACCCAGCCCAAACAGCCTCCACCTATTCATTTCTTGCATAAGCTCAGCTCACCCGTCTGTGTCTGCCTTCCCCACCTCTCCTCACCTTCCTTACCCTGTCATCTTGCCTTACCTTTCCTTCTCGCACCCAATCCCGTCCTCCTTCGCTCCCACTACCTTCCGCGTATATGCATGTACATGTACGCACTCACACACGAACGCACATACGAAAACACACACACACACACACACACACACACACACACACACACATGGGGAGGCGGTGGTTGAGTGGTAAGCGTGCGGGCGGGGTTAGCCCGTGGACCTAGGTTCGAGTCCCAATGAAACATACTGATTTTTCAAACCATCGCCGAGTGGCGGAAGGTTACCCACATGCTGCCCAGATCTTCAATCAACCCTAACTTGAGCGACTTTTCTCGCATTTATTTCCAGGAAGTCACTTTAAATAAAATTCGCCTGCGCCGCTAACGGGCTGGGGTCGCCCAAGAGGCCCCTCAAGAAAGCCAATCGCGCCAAAAGCAGCACCAAAAAAAAAAAAAATAATAATAATAATAATAAATAAAAAAAATCGCACGTTTGCGTTCGCGCAGTCAGGCGGTTACACACACAAACATATATATATATATATATATATATATATATATATATATATATATATATATATATATATATATATATATATATATATATATATATATATACACACACACACGCACGCGCCCGCGCCCACAGAACTTCACGGGCGCCACCCTTCAAAATATGTAGATTTGCATTGATTCGTCCATACAGTATCAACAAGTCAATGACGGTCCACGTTTTATTGTTGAACACACGTTAATAATAGTATCGTGCTGAAATTACGAATTATAAATTAATTACCGAGGTCAAAATTGTTAATTCATGTTTCATATTATTTCATCATTGTTTTAGCGTTCTAAAATCTTTAAAACCATTAATACATTATAAATTTGTTTATTTCATTTTATGTTTTTTATTAACTTTTCCGATGATTATTTTCTTGTCTATCGATGAAAATCTTTGCCTGTTTAAGTTCTCTCTCTCTCTCTCTCTCTCTCTCTCTCTCTCTCTCTCTCTCTCTCTCTCTCTCTCTCTCTCTCTTTATTTAAACAGGGTTTACAAAATATTGTGCTAAAGTTGAAGGTTTTAAGCTTCATCTATCTATAGCTACAAGACAAGACACACATTGAGCTACTCCCTAGAGGTCCTAAGCCAGCTGTTCACCTCCCGCTTGAAGTCTTGAAGTGACGCGCGATGGTGGAGGTCGGTGTGGCCAGGGCCCATTGAATTATATTGGTAGGGTCGAGTCGCGGAGGGTCTGGAAATTTTCTCTGTTGGCGCAAGCCGTGACGTCACGGGGAGCTCGAGGGTTGAGCATGTCACCGCGGATCAGTTTGCGTCAGGCATGGGTACACACACGTTCGTCTCCGCGACCCAATTTGGGTTCCCTGGCTCCGCTCTTGGCTCCGCTCGCACTGGCTCGCCGAAGCCCACCGCCTAGTGAATGGAGTTTATTTTACCATGCCTTGTTGTGCAGTGCTTAACTGTTCAAATTACCGTAAAGGAAAGTCAGAATATAAATATTTTCGGTTTCCGAAAGACAAAGAAACATGTGCAAAGTGGATCCATTTGTGTGGGAGAGAAAAGAAAACCGACTTCAATCCAGCAACTCAGCGAGTATGCAGCAGACACTTTCCTCCTTCAGCATTTCAGAGGAATCTGAAATACGAACTCCTTCGACTACCGGTGCCTTCAAATCAAATAGCATTCAAGCCTGGAGCAGTGCCCACCTTACATTTGTCATTGCCACCGGCCACAAGTAAGTATCTTTCATCGACGTTTTCATCGTCTGTCTTTGTCTTTGTCTGTGTGTGTGTCTGTCCGTCTTTGTCTGTGTGTGTCTGTCCGTCTTTGTCTATGTGTGTGTCTGTCCGTCTTTGTCTCTGTGTGTGTGTCTGTCCGTCTTTGTCTGTGTGTGTCTCTGCGTCTTTAATTGACTGTGTGTCTCTCTGTCCGTCTTCGTCTCTGCGTATGACTGTCCGTCTTTGTCTGTGTGTGTGTCTGTCCGTCTTCGTCTCTGCGTGTGACTGTCCGTCTTTGTCTGTGTGTGTGTCTGTCCGTCTTTGTCTGTGTGTGTGTCTGTCCGTCTTCGTCTCTGCGTGTGACTGTCCGTCTTTGTCTGTGTGTGTGTCTGTCCGTCTTTGTCTGTGTGTGTGTCTGTCCGTCTTTGTATGTGTGTGTCTCTCCGTCTTTGTCTGCGTGTGTGTGTCTGTCCGTCTTTGTCTCTGTGTGTGTCTGTCCGTCTTTGTCTGTGTGTGTCTGTCCGTCTTTGCCTCTGTGTGTGTCAGTCCGTCTTTTTTGTCTCTGTGTGTGTGTCTGTCCGTCTTTGTCTGTGTGTGTCTGTCCGTCTTTGTCTGTGTGTGTGTCTGTCCGTCTTTGTCTGTGTGTGTGTCTGTCCGTCTTTGTCTGTGTGTGTGTCTGTCCGTCTTTAATTGTCTGCGTGTGTGTCTGTCCGTCTTTGCCTCTGTGTGTGTCAGTCCGTCTTTGTCTCTGTGTGTGTGTCTGTCCGTCTTTGTCTGTGTGTGTCTGTCCGTCTTTGTCTGTGTGTGTGTCTGTCCGTCTTTGTCTGTGTGTGTGTCTGTCCGTCTTTGTCTGTGTGTGTGTCTGTCCGTCTTTGTCTGTGTGTGTGTCTGTCCGTCTTTGTCTGTGTGTGTGTCTGTCCGTCTTTGTCTGTGTGTGTGTGTGTCTGTCCGTCTTTATCTGTATGTGTGTCTGTCCGTCTTTGTCTGTGTGTGTGTGTGTCTGTCAATAATAATAATAATATTTATTCGGTGTAAATCAAGTTATACATATTACAAAATGGTTATGCACCAGAGTTATTGACAAGGGTTTTCGTTTTTATTGATTGAACGTTTTACTATTTTTCATAAAGTATAGTTGTATCTTATAAGTTCTTTCCAATATAATAGCCTATTTAGTAGTAGTAGTAGTAGTAGTAGTAGTAGTAGTAGTGGTGGTGGTGGTGGTGGTGGTGGTTATTGTTGTTGTTGTGAAAGCAAGAGAGAAACAAAAGTAGTAATAAATGCCATAAGAAGCTACAATAATAAT
This sequence comes from Eriocheir sinensis, assembly GCF_024679095.1. Classification (NCBI taxonomy): domain Eukaryota; kingdom Metazoa; phylum Arthropoda; class Malacostraca; order Decapoda; family Varunidae; genus Eriocheir; species Eriocheir sinensis. Next base: position 3,285,327 of record NC_066540.1, on the reverse strand, counting down.
AATAATAATAATTATTATAATAATAATAATAATAATAATAAAGACAATAATAATTCAGAGTTCAACCATTCTCTAAATATTTATTTGTGAGATAGAGAGATAGCGTGTTTTTCAGAGAGAGAGAGAGAGAGAGAGAGAGAGAGAGAGAGAGAGAGAGAGAGAGACGGGGGGAGGGGGTTCATACGGTATAACGGTTTTCTGACGCTGCAACGGTCTCTCTCTCTATCTCTCTCTCTCTCTCTCTCTCTCTCTCTCTCTCTCTCTCTCTCCGTCAGTCTTTTTTCAATTCCCACTCATTCTCCTATCCCCGTTCATTTCTCAGTCTATTTCTATCTCTGCGTCAGTCGTTTTCCATCTCCATCATTCTCTACTCCCCTTTCATCCATAAATCCATCTCTCTCTCTCTCTCTCTCTCTCTCTCTCTCTCTCTCTCTCTCTCTCTCTCTCTCTCTCTCTCTCTCTCTCTCTCTCTGTCTGTCTGTCTCTGTCTGTCTGTCTGTTTGTCTCTCTCTCTCCGTCAGTCATTTTTCAATTCCCACTCATTCTCCTATCCCCGTTCATTTCTCAGTCTATTTCTATCTCTGCGTCAGTCGTTTTCCATCTCCATCATTCTCTACTCCCCTTTCATCCATAAATCCATCTCTCTCTCTCTCTCTCTCTCTCTCTCTCTCTCTCTCTCTCTCTCTCTCTCTCTCTCTCTCTCTCTCTCTCTCTCTCTCTCTCTGTCTGTCTGTCTCTGTCTGTCTGTCTGTCTGTCTGTCTCTGTCTGTCTGTCTGTTTGTCTCTCTCTCTCCGTCAGTCTTTTTTCAATTCCCACTCATTCTCCTATCCCCGTTCATTTCTCAGTCTATTTCTATCTCTGCGTCAGTCGTTTTCCATCTCCATCATTCTCTACTCCCCTTTCATCCATAAATCCATCTCTCTCTCTCTCTCTCTCTCTCTCTCTCTCTCTCTCTCTCTCTCTCTCTCTCTCTCTCTCTCTCTCTCTGTCTGTCTGTCTGTCTCTGTCTGTCTCTGTCTGTCTGTCTGTCTGTCTGTCTCTCTCTGTCTGTCTGTCTCTCTCTCTCCGTCAGTCTTTTTTCAATTCCCACTCATTCTCCTATCCCCGTTCATTTCTCAGTCTATTTCTATCTCTGCGTCAGTCGTTTTCCATCTCCATCATTCTCTACTCCCCGTTCATCCATAAATTTCTCTCTCTCTCTCTCTCTCTCTCTCTCTCTCTCTCTCTCTCTCTCTCTCTCTCTCTCTCTCTCTCTCTCTCTCTCTCTCTCTCTCTCTCTCTCTCTCTCTGTCTTTCTGTCTGTGTCAGCAATTATGTTTCAGCTGTAGCCATCAGTATGACTAACGCCATTCAACATTTCAGAGAGTGCAGAGTGTCCTGATGTATTGAAGACACAAGAGAGTGCAGCCTGTTCAAATGTGTTAAAGACACATGAGGATGCAGCCTGTTCAGATGTGTTGAGGACACCAGCGAGTGCAACCTTTCCAGATCTCGATAAGACAGAAGCATTGCCGGAATGTCAACCTTTGACCTCTCGCTCTCTTCCTCCTTTGCTGCAGACATTATGCAGTTCGTCACAAAAGGTAAGGACAGCCATTAGTACATTGTCCATAAAGAATTCTTGCATGAATAGTGGAGATAATACTTGTGTTAAGACCAATGTAATGGATTATATACTCGTAAGGTGAAGGTGCGGGAACATGAGTACCTGAATATCTGATTCTTAGACAGGAGTAAGAATATCCTATCATGTGTGTGTGTGTGTGTGTGTGTGTGTGTGTGTGTGTGTGTGTGTGTTAGCTGTAGGTCAATACGTTGCTAATGAATTTATCATACTATAAAATCTATAGTAACTAATAACATTTAAGAAAAATAATTACTACTATAACTACGTTATACTAATACTCTCTCTCTCTCTCTCTCTCTCTCTCTCTCTCTCTCTCTCTCTCTCTCTCTCTCTCTCTCTCTCTCTCTCTCTCTCCTGTGTTTCTGTCTGTGTCAGCAATTATGTTTCAGCTGTAGCCATCAGTATGACTAACACCATTCAACATTTCAGAGTGCAGAGTGTCCTGATGTATTGAAGACACAAGAGAGTGCAGCCTGTTCAAATGTGTTAAAGACACATGAGGATGCAGCCTGTTCAGATGTGTTGAGGACACCAGCGAGTGCAACCTTTCCAGATCTCGATAAGACAGAAGCATTGCCGGAATGTCAACCTGTGACCTCTCGTTCTCTTCCTCCTTTGCTGCAGACATTATGCACTTCGTCACAAAAGGGTGAGGAGGGTTAACTCCTTTCTTTAGTCTAAAGCTCGTTATCCCGATCATATAGGAATCATTGTCCATCTTTAAAGACCTAATAGCTGTCACAGTGATATAGCAATTCTTGACTCTTCTCTGTGGTTCCTTCCTGTTCCCGATTCTGATAGTGATAATACTTTTTATTCTAGAATTACAAATACGGAAACAGTTAATAATTAAATAGTTATATTAAGTGTGATGATAAAAATAATAAAAAAGGGAAACAAAATAAGAGAAGGAATAATAATAATAATAATAATAACAATATTAATAATGGTAATACTTATGATAATAATAATAATGAAAATAATAATAATAATAATAATAATAATAACAATAATAACAACTATATCAATAATGATAATAATAATAATATTAATAATAAATAATAACTAATACCAAAAAACTATTATTATTATTATTATTATTATTATTAATATTATTATTATTATTAATATTATTATTATTATTATTAATTATTATTATTATTATTATTGTAGTATCATTATTATTATTAATATGATTATTATTGTTGTTATTAATTTTATATCTCTTATTATCAATATTATTATAGTTATTGACATTATTATTATTAATACTATTATTTTATTATTATTATTATTTAGATTATTATTAATTTCATTATTATTATCATTATTATTATGAATTTTAATATTATATTATTACTGTTATTATTATTATTATTATTATTATTATTATTATTATTATTATTATTATTATTATTTTTAATAATAATAATACTAATAATAATAATATTATTATTATTATTATTATTATTATTATTATTATTATTATTATTAACATTTAAAAAATTATACTTTAAAAGGAAATAATCTCTAATGGTCATTCGTTTAGTGTGTATTATCCGATTCTCAATCTTTTCAGACGGAACGTCGGACAAGAACGCTGCTGGGGATGGATTTTACCAAGGACATGTAACTGGATCGACTTCTTCTGCCCACCTGCTTGAGGCCCATAGTGAATTACAGCAAATGCTACACCGAAGAACACAGGAGAGGGATGCCCTTCTTAGGGAGTGCAAGAAATTGAAAACAGAAAACAAGTCATTAAAGAAGCAAGTCCCAGCTTCATACGAAAGGGCCGTAACAGATATGAAAAAAGGACTTGAGAAGTGTTTCACAGACACACAAATAAATGCGCTGTTGAGTAACAAACAAGTTGCAAATTATAGTCATACAGATATATCTGAAGCAATAACATTACATAGCTACAGTTCAAAAGCCTACAATTATCTCAGGGAAAAGAAACAACTTCCTCTTTCATCAGTGACGACTCTCAATCGCCGTGTATCAATGCTGGATATTGAACCCGGTGTGTTGTTACCCGTGATTCAACTTTTGAAACAAAAAACGAAGAAAATGTCAGATTTTGAGCGACTGTGTGTGCTGTCATTCGATGAGACTAGTGTTGCTTCCAGCTGGACGTATGACAAAGGTACTGACAATTTGTGCGCACCTAAAAGCAAACTTCAGTGTGCTATGTTGAGAGGATTAGCAAGCCCTTGGAAACAATTAGTGTACTATAACTTCGACACCGACATGACCAAAGACATATTGTTTGATATCATTGTTCAGGTGGAGGAAGCTGGCTTTTAGTGGTTGCAATGGTGTCTGATATGGGGCCAGCTAATGTAAAACTATGGAGAAGTCTCAGTGTTGACATAAATAACACAAGTTTCTTAAACCCAGCATGTGGTGACCGGGACATTTTGTGTTCGCCGATGCCCTCACCTAATCAAACTAATAAGAAACAACTTTTAGACTCAGGAATCAGACTGGACGGTAAAATGGATGCAAAAGTGCTACCAATGGATGTGTCCGTGAAATAATTCAGAGAAGCGTAAAGGACTTGAAAACAACATTCAAACTGGGCGACAGGCACGTTCATGTGTATGGTACCCAGCGAATGAATGTTCGCCTGGCTGCACAGCTATTGTCTGAGACAACAGCGAAAACATTACAATTTTTTGGCAAACAAGGACTCCTTAAGAGTAAGAATTGGCAAACAACAAGTGACTTCATTATGTTGTCGGACAGCTGGTTCGATCTTTTTAATTCCAAAGTACTTGCTAACACAAAGTCATCTAGAGATGCGTATGGGTGTCACTTGACTAATCAAAACAAAATTCTCAACACCATGATAACAACAGCTTTTACAATGAGAGTGGGTAACAAAGATCATTTATATCAGTTCCAAAAGGCCTCATAATATCTTCAAAATCTTTGTCAAAGTTGTACCAGATGCTAAAAGAAAAGTATAATGTATCATATCTGCTTACCTACAGGTTAAACCAAGATTGTCTAGAACACTTTTTTAGTTGTCTCAGACAAATGTCAGGAAGTTGGGACCACCCATCGCCACTGGAAACTAAGCACAGAATCAAAAAGTATCTACTTGGAAGAGAAACACACCTGATGGGAATTAAATACAATAGTTCAAAGGAGTGTGAGGCTCATAATATTTCTGATGCAGCTCTAGCGACAATGGACACAAATCAATGTATCAGTCAAAGCACGGGAAATTTAGAAGATGAGCTAAGCTTATCAGCTATGGTGTTTGCAATGGATGAGGAAGACTCTAAACCAAATTGTGAGGAACCATTTGCTTTAGATGTGCAAGGCCCTATAACATTTGAGGATGCCATGGAGAGCGAAGCCCTCAGATATGTTGGAGGTTATATGGTCAGGAAGTTTCCTCAATATCAATACCTAGGATCAGACGTTAGTAAGGATGACAAAACGTGGATTTCATCAATATGCAGATATGCCGGGAGACTAAAAACACCTAGCAAAGACTTTTATGAACAACTGAAAGTAATGGAAAAGCTATTCAATTGTTACCATGGAGAATTTTCATTAAAAGAGAAAAAAAATGCTGTCAGGAAGTTAGCATAACTCATTTCAGGGTTTGTACCTTTGCCTAAAGATGTTGTTGTGTTTTATGAAAAGTGCCGAGTATTCTTTAGAATTAGAATATTAAACAGGAAACTTACAGAAAACAGGAAGGCCACAAAAAAAATGGCCAAATTATGTACAAAGGGAAATAAAGAAACAGTATCACCAAGAGGCAAACCTCAAGAAAAAGCAAAAGTATGTACAAAGGAAAATAAAAAGACAGTAGCAACAAAAGGCAAACCTCAAGAAAAAGTATGTACAAAGGAAAATAAAAAGACAGTAGCAACAAGAGGCGAACCTCAAGAAAGAGCTGTACTTAAGTCTATCCAAGCTATCTAAGCAGTTGCTTCTAGCGTGGGTAAAGATATAAAATTACGTATTATTTGCTTACAATTGTCTGTGTGTTATTCTCTTCAACCCTTACCCACAGCATGCTTTGTACTAAGGGAAGAATAGCTTCTATATTTTATAAATAAGGAATATTATGTAATATGTAAATGATAAGGAATAAGGAAAGAATAGTTTCCATTTTATGTAAATAATAATCTCATGTCATAATACATGTTGAACTTTGCTACTACGGTACTTAATTTCCTTACATCTTATATTGCAATATACATAACAGAGAGAGAGAGATGGATTTATGGATGAAAGGGGTAGAGAATGATGGAGATGGAAAACGACTGACGCAGAGATAGAAATAGACTGAACAATGAACAGGGATAGGAGAATGAGTGGGAATTGAAAAAGACTGACGGAGAGAGAGAGAGAGAGAGAGAGAGAGAGAGAGAGAGAGAGAGAGAGAGAGAGAGAGAGAGAGACACAGACAGACAGACAGACAGACAGACAGAGAGAGAGAGAGAGAGAGAGAGAGAGAGAGAGAGAGAGAGAGAGAGAGAGAGAGAGAGAGAGAGAGAGAGAGAGAGAGAGAGATGGATTTATGGATGAAAGGGGAGTAGAGAATGATGGAGATGGAAAACGACTGACGCAGAGATAGAAATAGACTGAGAACTGAACGGAGATAGGAGAATGAGTGGGAATTGAAAAAAGACGGACGGAGAGAGAGAGAGAGAGAGAGAGAGAGAGAGAGAGAGAGAGAGAGAAAGCGCGCACCTCCCAGCAGAGCTCCCGTGACGTCACAGAGCTTTGGTCCCACGGCTACCCAGTCCTGCGCGTGGAGGGACCCTATAATTCAATGGGCCCTGGGTGTGGCGAACAAGCTGGTTCCACAGACGGCTGTAACAGGGTTGGAAGGAGCAGGTGATGTTCTGCCCTAGAGAAGGTACAGCCACATGTTCCTGCCTGTGGGGTGCTGCTCGGTGGAGTGTATGGGGCTTGGGGGCGCAGGGAGCTTGAGGCTCTCTCTCTCTCTCTCTCTCTCTCTCTCTCTCTCTCTCTCTCTCTCTCTCTCTCTCTTATTCCCTAAGCTTTGTGATTCAGTTGTAGTAACTGACGCAAATTTGTAATACGTAAGTGAGCTATGTAGCGTGTGTGTGTGTGTGTGTGTGTGTGTGTGTGTGTGTGTGTGTGAGAGAGAGAGAGAGAGAGAGAGAGAGAGAGAGAGAGAGAGCACTGAGAGGAGTATCTAAAGGAGGAGGAAATGGATGAATATAAGAAGTTGGAAGAGCACGAGTAGGGGAAAAAGAAAGAAGCTTATATGAGGAAAGCAGACTTTAACAATAGGAGGCGGGAGAGAAGTAAACGTATTGATAAAGAAAAGAAGAGGAGAAGGAGGAGGAGGAGGAGGGAGGGAGGGGAGGTAGAAGAGGAAGAATTGCTGATGTGATAATCTAATTTTTTTGCTTTAATTGTTATGGTGGCAGAGATATGGAGAGAGATAATCCACCTACATTGTCTTATAATCTAATTAATTCCCTTTATTGTGACATTTCGGTGACTATGAGAGGTTCCAATTTATATTCTCCTTCCTCTGCTTTTTCTCTCGCCCTCCCAACTTCATTATTAAATCAATCAAAACGTACATGAATTTTGCATTAACGAGAGAGAGAGAGAGAGAGAGAGAGAGAGAGAGAGAGAATTGTATATCAGTCATTTTTTTTCTTTCACTTCATATGTTTGTTCTTTCTCTTAACACTGTTTTTCGTTTCCCTTTATTCTTGTCTATTTTATATCCCCTTTTTTTAATATGTAACTTTTCCTTTTATTCTATTATTTTGTTTCCTCTTTTCATCGTATCCATTTTGTCTCCCCTTTGATAGCACGCACTCACCCTGTCTATCTTCATCCCCGGGTAACCCCCCATTCTCTCTCTCTCTCTCTCTCTCTCTCTCTCTCTCTCTCTCTCTCTCTCTCTCTCTCTCTCTCTCTCTCTCTCTCTCTCTCTCTCTCTCTCTCTCTCTCTCTCTCTCTCTCTCTCTCTCTCTCTCTCTCTCTCCTCGTCGAAAACGGAACTATTGCTATCCTGGTGCTGGGATCGACGATATAACTGCTGCTCTTGAAGATATCTCCTACCAGGCTACTAATGATTCACTGTTTGTTATAACGACGTCACCAAGACCCGGTCTGAGGAACTCCTGGACAAGTACCGTAGGCTCATCCAGCAGTATAAGTCTAAATTCCCTAACATTTTGATTTCAGAAGTTCTACCACGGACTTGGGCGGAGAGCGACTTTTTCAGTAAGGCCTTCAGCCTAAACAACCGCTTACAGACTCTTTGTAGGGAGCTTGACGTGGAGTTCTTCAACGCCTGGGACAATTTCTATGGACAAAGTGAGCTCTTCCACAGGGACGGATTGCACCTGTCTCCCATCGGGGCAGCCAGATTCGGAAGGCTCCTCAACGACGCAGTAAGTGACATCCGAGCAAAAAACGAGTCTCAGCCACGTCCCTCCACCCCGCCCGTGTAAATAGACGCCATGTATCGCAACAAACCCGTAACCGTGATCCCGCAAGTACCACCACCTCTATTACCAAGCCTCTAGATAACTTAAAAATCCTTAGTTTCAATGCGCGTAGCCTAAGAAACAAATTTGATGAACTGAGATGTCTTGCTCTAACAGAAAATTTTGACATAATTGCTATAACCGAAACATTTATCGACACCACAAATATTGATTTAAATTCCGAATACAACATAGATGGCAACAGACTCTTCAACAAAGATCGTGTAAACCGTAGAGGCGGTGGCGTCGTCCTTTTTGTCAAAAGCTATTTGCAACCCACTGACAAAACACCAAGAAACAGTAACGTTGAACATTTGTGCGTGCGAGTAAACATTGCAAAAGTCAATTTAAATATATCTGTCACCTACAGACCTCCCGGGCAATCACTCGATGACGACCTTGAAATGTACAGCGTCTTAAGGCAGTCAGACAGTCTGCGCGCGACCTTCCTTGGGTTCACACGTGACTTTGCCCCGCTGCTGTGTGGTGCCAACTCGCTCTTTCCTCTGTTTTCCTCTGCTTTCGCGGTGTGAGGCGTTCTGTGCTTCTGTGTAACTGCTGCTGTACTGGAGGACTACAAAACCAGGAGGATTACCCTGCCTTCTACTACAGACCGCTAAGTGTTCTGATTTAGTATTTACTTAGTTAGATAGTGATCCACAGTTACTCCTAGGACAAGTGTATTAAGCTTCCCACATCTACACTAAATTCAACATTCTTTCACGCCAACCCAGTGCTACACGGTTTTATATTGCTTTTGTGTTTTTTATATTGCTTTTGTGTTTTCTTCTCCTTCTATTATTAGGATACTTTACTGTGCTGTGATAATAGGACTACGTGAATCAGGCGCGCCAAGCTACGTTAATTTCTAAGTCCACACAAAAACACTAGATAATCCACTTTCCGCGCAAACCTAGCGAACACAGTTATTATCTTCTTTACATAAGTGATTTCTCAGTATATTAATATTGGCCTATGTTTTGTCTTGGTGGGTAGAAATAACCGCGCCTTTTTACCCGAGACACCCTTTTCCCCGGGGAATTGACCTGACTGCGACCTCACAGCAGCTGTGGTTTGTTTTCCTAGATACACATTTTTGACCTGACGACCTCACCTCAGCTGGTGGTTTGTGTTCCTCTATACACATTTTGACCTGACGACCTCACAGCAGCTGTTGGTTTGTTTTCCTAGATACACATTTTTGACCTGACGACCTCACCGCAGCTGCGTACTTTGTTATCGTCTTAACGCGCCTAATTGTTTCCGTCTTGCCTCGCCCATATCTTCACCATGACGTCCCTCAAGCGTTGTTCTGGGTGTGGCCTTCGCATGGCCAAGCAGTACTTTCTTTCCAAGGACGTTTGTAGGTTCTGCGTTAAGACTCAGAAGGATGATCAGAGGATCATAGAGTTAGAGAATAGGGTTACGACTCTCGCCGCTCAGGTACACTTACTGGTTAGTGCAGCAGCAACAAGCCCCGCCTCCTCCTCCTCCCCTTCCTCTTCCTCTTCTTCCTCGTCCTCCTCCCCCTCCTCTTCCTCTTCTTCCTCGTCCTCCTCCCCTCTAGTATTGTCTTCAACCACACAGCAGCCCCTCCCATCCTCCTCCTCCTCCTCCTCGACCATCTCCGATCTCCCCGCTTCCCACCCCTCCTTCTCCTCTTCTTCCTCCTCTTCCTCCTCCTCCTCCTCCTCCTCGCCTTCCTCCTCCGTCCCCCCTCTCCCCTCTCCCCGCCCACCCACCTCCTCCACCTCCTCTCCCTCTTCCTCCTCCTTGTCCTCCGCCTCGTCGCTCGTCCCTCCCTCCCACACCTGTCCTTCACCTTCCCCTTCCCCCTCTTCCTCCTCCCTCTCCTCGTCCGTCCCTCCCTCCCCACCCTCACTCTCCCATTCACCTCCTCCTCCTTCCTCGTCCTCCTCCTCCTCCTCCCCCTCCCCCTCCTCCTCCTCCGCCTCAAATTCCTCGCCTTCCTCTTCCGTCCCCCTCTCCCTCTTCCCGCCCTCTCCCCTCCTCCTCCTCCTCTCCCTCTTACTCCTCCTTGTCCTCCGCCTCTTCGCTCGTCCCTCCCTCCAACACCTGTCCCTTACCTTCCCTTTCCCCTCTTCCTCCTCCCTCTCCTCGTCCATTCCTCCTCCACCACCTCACCCTCCCTTTCTCCTTCTTCCTCTTCCTCCTCCTCCTCCCCGTTTCCACCTTCCACCTCTTCCACAATTTCTCCTCGTTCTTAACCGCCGGTCCCTCCTCCTTCCTGCTCTCCCTCCCCTTCACCCACCCCTCGTGGCCCCACTTCCGACCGTCGGGTTCTTGTTGTTGGTGATAGTCAGGTTCGTGATGTTGACAGGTATTTTTGCTCCAAGGATAAGAACAGGACGAGGGTGTGTTTCCCAGGGGCAGGGGTGGGCCATATATCAGACAGGATTGAGGCGTGTATGGCAAGCGAAGGATCGAACCCCATTGTCTTTCTCAGCTGTGGCGGAAACGACGTTTCTCGTGTGCCAAGCGAGGACCTTCTCAGGCGTTTTAGAGAATTGTTAGGCAGGATACGTGACGCTGGTGGGTCACCAGTAGTGTGTGGCGTCCTGCCAAGGAGGGCGTTGGCGATGGATGGCTGTCCAGGGCGATAGCAGTGAACAGCAGACTTGCTGAGCACTGCGAGCGCAATGGGTGGCTGTTCGTCGACAATTGGGACCTCTTCTTTGGCAACGACGCCCTCTACGCCCGTGACGGGATACACTTGACGTTCAAGGGTGTTGAGGCTCTCTCAGACTCCCTTGAGCGAGCACTTGGTACCCTGAGGGATTTTTTAGTATAGGCGAGGGGGGGAGGAGTAATGGGAGCAATGGGAGGAGTAATGGGAGGGGACATCTAGCTCATAATATAACCAGGCAGCTTAGAAGTAATTCTAGAGGAGTAACAGAGGACGGGCTAAGAATCTTCTATACTAACAGCAGGAGCCTCAGAAACAAGATAGACTTACTAAGGGGTGAAGCTTGTTCAGAAAATTTTGACATAATAGCGATCACTGAGACATGGATAGACTTTGCTAATAGAAATTTAGGTCAGAATTTGAAATAACGGGTTATCAGATGTTTCACAAAGACAGAAGGGGCAGAAAGGGAGGTGGAGTTGCGCTATATGTTAAAGACCCACTTAAATGTTTAGTTAACAACTCAGTCAAAACTAACATGGATTCAGAATCAGTTTGGGTGGACGTTTACAAAGGGAAAGAAAAACTAACTCTAGGAGTTATATACAGGCCACCCAACCTTAACAGGCAGGACACGAGTATATTACTACAGGAGATTGGCAGGGCAGTATGAGTAGAAATGTCTGCGTAATGGGGGACTTTAATTATAGGAATATAGACTGGGAAGATCTAGTGGGTGACCTGGAAGCCGAGGACTTTCTTGAAGTTATACAAGATAATTTCCTTAAGCAGGTAGTTACTGAGCCTACCAGAGGAGATAACATATTAGACTTAGTCCTAACCAATAATGGGAACTTGCTACGTGAGTTGGAGGTGGGCGGAGAGTTAGGAAATAGTGATCACAGAACGGTTCGTTTTAGGTTAGACTGGGCGGTATCCCGATCCAAACCCAGTGTTAGTGCCAGATTTTAGAAGAGCAAACTACGAGGGGCTTCGAAGACATCTTGAAGGGTAAACTGGGATAATTTAGGGATTCATGAGGGCCAGAACTGCGGATTGGAGAGCCAGGAGAACCAGGTAGAAATGTCTTACAATAATTTCGTTAGAGTAATAGTAGAGGGGCAAGAACAGCATATACCACAGCGAACACTTAGAAAAGAAAACAATGATCCTAAGTGGATGACTCGTGGAGTAAAACACGAGATTCGGTTAAAGAAGGAATTTATCAGAAAATAAAGAATGGGAAACACATCTCAGGGGCCGGTACGTCGAACTATCTAGATTAGTTAAGAAAAACACCAGGATAGCAAAAAGAACTATGAGATCAAAGTAGCAAATGAGGCGAAAAGTAATCCTAAGGGCTTCTTTCAGATGTATAGAACAAAAACACGGGAGAAAATTGGACCGCTGAAATCAAACACAGGGGAGCTAGTAGAAAATTACGAAAATATGAGCACATTGTTGAACGACTACTTCCTTTCAGTATTCACACAGGAGGATCGAACGACTATACCGGAAAGAGTTCAGGTGTACGAGGGCGGATGGCGATAAATTGAGGGATATAATAATTACCAGGCAAGTAGTTCAGGATGAGATAGATAAGCTTAAGAAGAACAAGTCGCCAGGTCCTGACGGGATATTTCCGAGGGTATTAAAGGAGCTAGGTGATATAATCAGTGACCCACTATCCGACATCTTTAAGATGTCGGTAAATACTAACTATGTGCCGAGCCTATGGAAAGTAGCTAATGTGAAGCCGATTTTTAAAAAGGGGACAGGTCAGTTGCTTCAAACTATCGCCCAATTAGCTTAACATCGGTTATAGGGAAGATGCTGGAGTCCATAATAGCCAGGAACATTCGGGAGCATTTAGAGAAACATAGCTTAATTCACGACTCGCAGCATGGGTTCACAAAAGGTAGGTCATGCCTCACCAATCTCTTGTCCTTCTACAATAAAGTATTTGAGGCGGTTGACAGAGATGAAAATTATGATGTAATCTATCTTGATTTTAGTAAAGCGTTTGACAAAGTTCCTCACCAACGACTGTTGCTTAAATTACAGGCTCACGGAGTAGAGGGTAAAGTTTTGAACTGGGTCAAGGCGTGGCTTAGCAATAGGAAGCAAAGTGCAAATCAATGGTAAAAGATCTGACTGGGGATGTGTTACGAGTGGGGTCCCACAAGGTTCGGTATTAGGTCCACTTTTGTTTATTATTTATATCAATGACTTAGACACAGGAATTAGTAGTGATGTTAGTAAATTTGCAGATGATACCAAGATCGGTAGAGTAATTGAGTCGCATCAGGACGCTAGTATTCTCCAAGGTGAACTCAACAGATTATATGACTGGGCGGATAAATGGCAGATGGAGTTCAATGTAGGGAAGTGCAGTATTCTGAGTGTAGGTAGGAACAACCCTTCACATAACTATTGCTTAAATGACACTCTCATAAGTAGGTCTGGGTGCGAGAGGGATTTAGGGGTCTTAGTGAACTCTGATCTCCGTCCAAGGGCACAATGCATTCAAGCTAGAAATCGAGCTAATAGGGTACTGGGATTTATTTCAAGGAGCGTAAGCAACAGAAGCCCCGAAGTCTTCCTCAAACTATATTTAGCATTAGTTAGACCTCATCTTGACTATGCGGTTCAGTTCTGGTCACCCTACTATAGAATGGATATCAAAATGTTAGAATCGGTGCAGAGGAGGATGACTAAGATGATTCAGGGGTTGAGAAACTTGCCATACGAGGAAAGACTCAAACAGTTAAACTTGCATTCTCTAGAAAGGCGAAGGGTGCGTGGAGACATGATCGAGGTTTATAAATGGATGAAGGGCTTTAATAAGGGAGACATTCATAAGGTTTTGTTGGTAAGAGAACCGGGTAGGACACGAAGTAACGGGTTTAAACTGGATAAATTCAGATTCAACAGGGACATAGGCAAAAATTGGTTTACTAATAGGGTGGTGGATGAGTGGAATAGGCTTAGCAGTCATGTGGTGAGTGCCAATACAATTGTCACATTCAAAAATAGACTAGATAAATTCATGGACAGCGATATTAGGTGGGGTTAGATACACGGGAGCTTAGGGTCAAAGGAGCTGCCTCGTACAGGCCTACCGGCCTCTTGCAGACTCCTGCGTTCTTATGTTCTTATGTTCTTACTTAATAACAACGACTCACTGATATTAGGAGACTTTAACCTCCCCCATATCGACTGGGCGACACTGTCAGGTACAGAAGGCGAGTCACATAGAATGATCGAATTTCTAGAAGAAAATTATCTAAGCCAAATGGTTTCTGAGCCAACTCGACAAAATAATATACTCGACCTTGTTATAAAGACCCAAGATAACCTAGTCAGTAATGTCACGGTAGGAGAACACCTCGGTTCTTGCGGTCATAAATTAGTGCGCGTCGACATTAGAGCTCAATCATCAGTGACTGAAAATAAAGTAAAGGTGTCTAATTTCAAAAGAGCTAACTTCGGAGAAATCCGACAAAAACTAACAGAAATACAATTATCAGATGACGGCAACGTAGAGGAAGCCTGGCTAAGCTTTAAAAATCACTTACTCACTCAGCAGAACACATTCGTCCCCTTGTGCGAGAAGCGAATTAACACTAATAAAAGCCCACCGTGGTTTAATAGCGAAATTAAACAATCAGTCAATGAGAGAAAATTGTTTTACAGGTTAAAGAAAGAACAAAGCACGCCCGAAAATATTAGACTTTATAATGATGCAGGGGGACGAGTAAAAAGACTAGTATGTCAGGCAAAGCGTAGATATGAAGAAAATATTGCAGCCAACTGTAAAAATAATCCGAAATTTTTCTTCAGTTACATAAACAACAGAAAGGCGATCAAAAGTGGTATTGGACCTTTAACAAACAGCGACGGTGCACTAGTGACTGACAGCCAACACATTGCAAACCTCTTAAACAATTACTTTTCCTCGGTGTTTAATACTAACAGTCTTCCTCTCGCTACCACCAACACCAGTACTATTGTAAATCTCGAGCATGCATTGCCTAATTTTGAAATAACAACCGATGAGTGCAGTGCAGTGGTTAGCACACTCGGCTCACAACCGAGAGAGCCCGGGTTTGATTCGCGGGCGGAGTTGAAAAATTTGGGCGGCTTTTCCGATACCATACGCCCCTGTCCACCCATCAGTGAATGGGTACCAGGTATTAATCGGGGGTTGTGTCCCGTTTCCTGAGATCTGTTTCCTTTTCCTGTAATTCTTTCCCCTTCTGTCTCTCTCCGGCATATGACCACAGATGTTGCGCCGGCTAAACGAGACTTTCCAACTTACTTTCCCAGCTAATCTTCCTCTCTTGTTTTCATTATTCTGCTGTCCCCTCCTCCTCCTCCTCCTCCTCCTCCTCCTCCTCCACCACCATCACCTCCTCCTCCTTCTCATCCTAACTCTCCTCCTACTACTCCTCCTCAGTGCCGGTCTCCTTTATATCCTCTGCATTACGTTATATATATCCTATTCTCTCAACGTCTATCTCTCTATTTATCTATCTATCTATATCTACCTACCTATTTATCTATTTTATATCTATCTGAGCATCTATCTTTATCTTTCAATTTTACATCCTTGCTCTCTCACCCCTAAAATATATCCCTTCGTACTCCATTCAGTAATTCAGAAGAATTTATTCCCTTTCCTCCCCCTCCTACCCTCTCCCTCCCCTTCTTCCTTCTCCTTCCTGTTTCTTTTTATACCTTTCGTCTCTCCCTCCTTTCGTCCCTTCCTTCCACTGTTCCTTCCTGCTCCCCACACTTCATTGCATTTCTTTCCACGTCCTCAATATTCCCCACTCTTTCCTTCATTCTTCAAACACACTCACTCCTACACTCACTCATTCGCCAACTCAATCACTCATTCCCTTATTCACTTATTCGCTCACATAGACATTTTTTTCTATTCACAAATATATAAAAAAAAAATCAACATTAACTTTATTCTCTCTCTCTCTCTCTCTCTCTCTCTCTCTCTCTCTCTCTCTCTCTCTCTCTCTCTCTCTCTCTCTCTCTCTCCTTTTTATTCATCGGTAAACTTTCCTTAACCTTTCTCACCCTTTCTCCTCCGTCCCCATTCTCATCTCCATTCTTCTTCTCCCTTCCTCACCCATTTTATTCTGCACTCCCTGCCTTTCTCCCTTTCTACCCTATTTCCATGTCTTCCTCACTCCTGTCATCCATAATTATCTACCTCTTTTTTTTTCTAATTCCTTACCTTTTTCACTTTGTCGTCCTATTTTACCTGTCTCTCCTTCTTTCCTTCTTTTTTCTCAGTCAATACACCGTACATATTCTTCTCCCCTATTTCCACTCCGCCCGCCTTCCTTCCTCTCTGCCTCATTCCTTGTCACCAGTAATCCTTATTTCCCAGCCTCCTTTTCTTTCCTTTTCTTTCCCACTCTTCTTCCTTCCTTACCTTTGCTTTCCCTATCAATCCATATTCTTAATCGCCTGCCTTCCTTCCTCCCATGTATCTCTCCATCCCTGTTTATTTCACCTGCCTCCCTCTGTCAACTCTCTCTCTCTCTCTCTCTCTCTCTCTCTCTCTCTCTCTCTCTCTCTCTCTCTCTCTCTCTCTCTCTCTCTCTCTCTCTCTAGCTGCCACTGCCAAGAGGAGGAGGAGGAGGAGGAGGAGGATAGCAGGATGTTGTGAACTAGGTTAAAGAGAAGGGTTTCGAATGAAGAGAAGTTGGGCGGGAGGAGGAGGAGAACATGGAGTCTGCAAGAGGCCGGTCGGCCATTGCAAGGGAGGTTCTGTGAACCTAACCCCACCTAATATCACTATTCATATTTTATCTAATGTTTAATGTTTGTATCGTATTAGCACCCACATGACTGCCAAGCCTGTTCTTCTCATCTACCACTCCAATGATAAACCAGTTCTTGAACTTGAATTTCTCCAATTTAAACTCATTACTACGTGTCCTACCTGGTTTTCTTACCATCAGAACATTAATATCACCATTATTGAAGCCTTCACTTATTTTACAAACTTCGAAAAAAAGTCTCCTTGCGCCCTTCGCCTTTCTAAAGAATGCAAGTTTAATTATTTGTCTTTCCTCATATAGTAAGCTTCCTAACCCGTAAATCATTTTGTAATCCTCCTCTGTACCGACTCTAGCATATATACCGATTATATGAGAGAAAAAGGAGGAGGATGATGATCAGGAGGATGAGGAAGAAGAAAATGACAACGAGGAAGAGGAGGTGAAGATGGAGCGGTAAGAATAGGAAGATAAGGAGGATGAGGATCAAGGAATAGTACTGGAGGAGATGGGTGGCAAGCAACAGAAGAAACGATAGCCAAGCACAGAAAGAAAAAAATGAAAAGCTTGACAGTAGGTAGGAAGAAAAATCGAAAAAAATAGGAATTGAGAAGCAGAAAGGATAAGAGACACAGAGAAACAAGGAAGGGAGAAGAAAAAATACTTGTCTTGCATGATTTGTCATCTATGATTTTTCCCTTTTTTTTTCTCTCGCTGCAGGGACAACGTTTCATGCTTGTAATTTTGCTGTTGTTTGTTCGTATGTGTGTGTGTGTGTGTGTGTGTGTGTGTGTGTGTGTGTGTGTGTGTGTGTGTGTGTGTGTGTGTGTGTCCTCCATCGATGTCTGTCTCTCTCTCTCTCTCTCTCTCTCTCTCTCTCTCTCTCTCTCTCTCTCTCTCTCTCTCTCTCTCATCACTCCTTAACCAATCTACCCCTCTCCTTACCGTCTCCTTCACCCTCCCTCTCACTTCTACTCACCATGTCATTCACCTCACATTCTCCTCTGCCTCAGCAACGCATAAAAACAGAAGCAAGCTGCCTCCCACTTATATCACACGCAAGCATTACCTGCGCCTCATTACCACCCGCCCAGGTGAGCTGATTGACTGAGTTCACCTGTCCTCACCTTCCTCTGTTTTATTAATGTTCTGTTCACTTTTTCACATGTTACCTCTTTTTTTTCCCTATATTCAGCATGTGCATTGTTGTTTTATTTTTCGTGTTTTCCTATTTTTCTTTTTTTACACCCTTTCCTCGTGATGTATGTTCATTCCAGCCTTCTTTATGGAGCTCTTTTCTATTTTATTATGCATTTCCTTTCTCCTCTTCCTCCTCCTCTTTTCAATTCTGTGTTAATGATTTTTTGTTCCTATACCTATTTTGCTTCCGCTGCTTCTTTTTTTCCTTCTTTATCTTCCTTTCTTACTTCTCTCCTTCCATCCCTGCTTGCTCACTTTGAGAAGAGATACATAAGGCAGATAAAACAAGAGACGAATCTCAGAGAGAGAGAGAGAGAGAGAGAGAGAGAGAGAGAGAGAGAGAGAGAGTTAGTCATATTCCATTAACATGAAAATCAAAAGAATGGATTTTATTTTAATTTATCTTTTGACGTCCAGTTCCGGAAGTGTTTATTTCCAAGAGCTGTTTGTGCTTGGGACTCGTTGCCTCTTGCAACATGCGTGGCACAGAATGCTAATAGATTTAGGTCGAAAGTGAATTCCTATTTACTTCATCGGTAACGTAATTACAATTAATTTGTCTGTTTTCTCACACTAACTTCTTGTTGCGCGGTCCGCCCGGGTTGCCTGACCTCAAGTTCATTGACTATATACTTTCTTCCCTTTACCTTTCATTCGTGTCTTAGACGTGTTCTGTGACAGACTCTGTAACTTATAATAGCTATAATCTTCCATTACTTCCATCATTTTCTTCCTCTTTCCCTTACCTTTTTTTTATTAAGTTTCTTCCCTCCTCGGTTCCTTTCTTCCTTCCTTTCTTTTAACTTCCTTTTTTTCTTCCTTCTTTCCATCTATTCATATATCTATCCATCCATCCTGTTATAGTAGGATATCAATGTATTATTATTATTTAATATCACCACGAATAAGGCATACAATTGTCAATGGAAAAACGACGACAGATAGATCACGCCACCTTATAGGAATGTCGTCCGTCAGTGTTTACCGTCTCAGTTTTGTATACTTCGCACTCCGATGGTGCGTGGAGGTCACCTTGACATACGTGACCAATTGTAACAATTATTTTCCAACCTGTAACTCGCCACTCCTTCACGAGAGTCCGACTGACACACAACGACAGTCGCTCTCGCTCCGTCGCTTCTTGTACATAAAGGCTACGAATATAATTCGCCTTAAGGAAGCTGAAGTCTTAATCAACACCCTTTAAACGCCCCCCGACAAGCCCGTTACATTTGGTTGGCAGCGGCCACCCCGCGCCTGTGCCTTCGCTACCTCGTTCTCCTCCAAGCCACGAGAACTCAACAACAAACTCCGGGGACAGGCGTACAAGGGAAGGAGTCAACGCACCTGCCGTCCGCGGCAACGCACCTGCCGTCCGCGGCAACGCACCAGCCGTCCGCGGCATCTCACAAGGCGCCAGCTACGTGCAACTCATAAGCGTCCAGCCTACAAGCCTCGAGCACACCAGCTACAAGCAACTCTACACGCGTCAAGCCTACAAGCCTCGAGCACACCAGCTACAAGCAACTCTACAGGCGTCAAGCCTACAAGCCTCGAGCACACCAGCTACAAGCAACTCTACAGGCGTCCAGCCTACAAGCCTCGAGCACACCAGCTACAAGCAACTCTACAGGCGTCAAGCCTACAAGCCTCGAGCACACCCACCGGCCTACGCAGCCGAACGCGAGGGCCACAATCTACAAGCCGCTCCCCCGCTTCAAGCCAGCACTGCTACGAACACTGCAAGCCACTCCACGATACGGCGGAAGTATTCACACCAGCAAGGAGGAGGCACGCCCCGCTGACCTTGGGACACCCCACATGCGAGGCGGCAACACCGCCGCTGCCGGAAGCATCGGCCCAAACCTCTTCCGGCAGACAGTCAGCAAGGGTACCCGCGGCCATCTCCCGGTGACTGCAAGCTGTTCCCACTACCGTTTCTTGCAAGGCGTCTTCTGAAGAGGTTACACACCCAAGTCGTCTTATCTGCCACCGCCGCCCATCTTACTATAACAAGGACGACGCGGCCATCATTCGTCTGGCGGCAGTGTACCGGCTCCCATCCGCGCAACCGCGGCCGCTCAAATTGCTGGGTCAGCAGTTTTTCAACCTCCATTGCGAGTCCTCCGATGTCAGCCCATCCCTCACCTCTCACCGCCGCTGTGGCCGCGGCCGAGGTTTCCTGACGCGCCTACAACGACTGCACGTACCCCAGGGCATCACAAGCCGTCGCCCTCTCCACTACATCAGCTGATTAATCTTGGTATTTGTGGATATTCCCTTCTTGTCCAAATATGCCGACTCGGCTTATTTTCATTATTGTCCGTGCAGGGGCACGATTTTTTATTTCTGTGTTCCTAACGCTGTTAATCAGTCATAATTGTGAGAGTAACGTTCATTCGCATACGATATTGATTCTTTCTTATTGTTTGCTAGCGAGTCTATTGAGTATAGTGTGAGTTCCCTGATCAAAGTTAATCTTCATCAGTGTGCCCTGCCTCCGTTTTCTTTTCACCGCTCGAGAGAAAACGTGAGCTTCAATGGTATACTCACTTAACATACCACTTTGTTTATATAGTTATTCTTTCAATATACCCATATCATTAGGGCATTCCATTATAACCTTAACTTCTATTACGTCTAAACAGGCACCTTGCTAGCCATTCTTTCTTGCCTTTTTAGGGTTTTCAACGCAAACTATTCATTCATACACGTTCCGTTTATTGGTTCATATTTGCAGCTATCAACATATGCTCCTATTTTGTAAATGATTTACGCCATAGTATGAACAAAGACACTCTCGCTAAACTCGGCGACACCTTTAAACAGTTGGCTCGTCCTTCAAGTGAGGAGGAATTGGAGCAAGGTGCAAACTCCGGTGATTTATATGTGGTGAATTTGCGATCGGGGGCTACGTACTCTTCCCTCCCAAGGGATAGCGCCCCTTCACCTTCGGGTTCATCTGTTTACTTAACCCCCACTCGGCCGATCACAATGCCTGTCGATCCACCTCCCCCCCCTCCTCCCGGGGCCCCACACCACTTCCCCCCGCCCCCGATTCGGCTCATTCCAACTCGCGCCAGTATTCGAGAATTCTCGGGAGGCGAGACCGACTTTTCGGCGCGACAGTTTTTAGA
The DNA here is from genome assembly GCF_024679095.1 of Eriocheir sinensis. Taxonomy (NCBI): domain Eukaryota; kingdom Metazoa; phylum Arthropoda; class Malacostraca; order Decapoda; family Varunidae; genus Eriocheir; species Eriocheir sinensis. The sequence goes on along the minus strand of NC_066540.1, from coordinate 3,264,399 downwards.
TTTGTGTGAATCTGCCATCGTAAATTCCTCCATTACGGAAGATCATGATAAAATCGCTTTCATTCGGTCACGGTTACTTCCAGGCTCTCGGGCACTGAATTTGATGCAGTCCTCAGCGTTCGCTTCGGGGGACATTGGTGTAAACTATGAGGTTTTAAAGGGAATTTCATTAAAATCTTCGGGGGCGGGAGTAAACCAAGCATCGTTAGACAGATGGCACACACGGTTGAGTCCCTCCAAAAAAATTCCTCAACAAAGCCGATTTGGGACGCCATGATTGAGGCAAATCAGCTGGCGGTTGACTGTGTCAAGAGCCTAGAAGACGCGCTCTGGCTTCCAGGGGGTTGTATGCAAAAGCACCAGGTGAAGACAGCTTTCGAGTTGTTTTTTTACTTATTTCATATTTCAGAGAAGAACCGCCGTTCTGCCCTCCCTTTGGCCTTCAAACCGAGCGGGAAGTTGGTTGACTTCGTCTCAGAGTTAGAAGTCAAGGTTCAGGAACACCCTCACCATCAACCCCTCGCAACGGCAGCAGCATTGCAAGCACAAAGTAAGGCATCTCTCACCTGTAGTTTTTGCAAACAATCAGGACATTCTGAACATTCTTGTTTCGCGAAACGTAGGGAATCAACACATTCAAGACGGGGCTCAGATAGGAGGTCAGGAGGTTACAGGAACCCTAGGCCAAACCATCAGCGGAAGGCTGCCTTTTGCCATATCCACGGGAATTGTTTTCATGATTCAGACAGTTGTTCTGCAATACAAAAGGCCAAGGAGGAACAGAAGTACAAGTCCTCAGCGGACAGTAAACCACACTCCTCTTCTCAGATTAAAAAGACATGACTTCGTGACAGCCCCGAGGCGTACATCCAAGTGTCCCTTAAGGAAAATACTAATTGGGAGCAACTTCACTCCGTCATTGCCGCCTTGGGACGGACAAGCATAATTGCCCTCCCTTGCAAAGTGGGCAAAATTTCACTCACCTTAGCGGTTGACACAGGTGCCACAGTCAGTGTCATATCCGACTCCGCTTACAGGTCACTGACACGACAAGCGAGTGGGGTAATTTGGCCGCTCCAAGAGAACGACCTGAATGTGGTAGGCGGGACGGGCACCACTTTGGGAATCCTTGGGCGAGTACCACTAACAGTCAGCTTACATGAAAAAGTATGTCCCTTTCGAGATTTCTTTTATGTCTCTTGCAGGTTTGCTTTACCTGTGGATGGGATCTTAGGATTAAACGCCATGAGAGACCTGCACATAACAATAAACCCTGAAAGCAACGCGATCGTGTATCAAGGCCGACGCATACAGGGGATGGTAAATCCATCGCCTCTGTCAACTGTAATCCCACCCTCAGAGGGGGAAAATGACCGACCCACCACACACTCAGGGACTGCCACCGCCCAAGTGTCACCTCTTACGGTCAAACCACACGAAAACATTGCAGACTTGTGGCGGACAGTAACGGCAGTCGTAGAAGGTCCTCATATAGTTCCGGATCGTGCTGCAAAACTTGTTAAAATCCGTTTGCCTAACGCCCCTCCGACGGGCAGTGATGTGTGTATCGACGGAGCTCCTCACATACACCGCGTGACGGTGGAGGTAACTCTTGCGACAGTCAAGGAAGGAGGTTTTGCAGAGGCATTGGTAATAAACACGTCTGGATCCCTTGTATCCTTAAAACACGGTGTTAGATTATGCCAGTGTCTAGTGTATGGGAGAAATGTCGCCCCGGAACCAGCTGAATACCCTTCAGCCCAAGTCTCAGGCATAACCTCGGCGTGTCAGGCTTCTCCCGAACAAAACACAGCTAATTTAGAGGCATTCCTAAAAGTTGCACACCATTCCGATATTAAGCCAACCTTAGTCCAGCTTCTGGAACATTATCGGGGGGCGCTTGCTCTACCAGGCGAGCCGCTTGGTGTTACGCAGTGTGCTGAACACCACATTAAGTTAAAACCCAACACCAATCCTGTATATATCAATGCGTACAAGCTCCCCCACAGTCAGAGGGAGGTGGTGCAACAACTTATCTCTGAAATGTTAGAACAAGGTGTCATCAAAGAATCGAATTCCCCGTGGAATTCACCCTTGTTCCTGGTTCCAAAGAAAGACGGCTCTTATCGTCCTGTGATTGATTTCCGGCGTGTGAACACCGCGACCGTGGATGATCATTTTCCGCTTCCCGTTCTTAGAGATCTTCTGATGTGTCTCGGTAGAGGAAATAAAGTCTTTACGAGTCTTGATCTGGTCAGTGGCTACTGGCAACTGCCCATGGCCCCCGATTCACGTGAAATAACGGCTTTCAGCACGCCTCATGGCCACTATGAGTGGACGAGGATGCCGTTCGGGCTCAAAGGAGCTCCCTTGACCTTCCAAAGGACAATGAACAGTATTTTTGGTGACTTGCTGGGCAACTCTGTCTATGTGTATTTAGACGACATCATCATAGCAAGTAAAGACGTGCATGCACACATGGAAACACTAAAAGCAGTTCTACACAGACTTCAAGAGGTCGGATTAAAGCTCAAAATCACCAAATGTGAATTTTTAAAGCCTCGGATCAAGTTCTTGGGGCATGTCGTGGACGAATTCGGCATCCACACAGTGGACGACAGAATAAAGGCTATTGCCGAGTTCCCTCAGCCAACGTCTGCGGACAAGGTACGGTCTTTCTTGGGTGTCGCAGGTTATTACAGGCCTTTCATAAAGGACTTCGCAGCACGCACGAGTCCCCTAACCCATCTTTTAAAGAAAGACGTACCATTTTAGTGGCTCCCAGGTCAACAAACGAGTTTTGAAGATTTAAAGAAAGCGCTTACACAGGCTCCGGTCCTTGTCTTTCCGGATTTCAAGGACCCCTTTCAGCTTTGTACCGACGCTTCGGCTAGTGGATTAGGAGCCGCGCTGATGCAAACAGATAAGTCCGGCAAAAAGCATGTGATAGCGTTCGCCAGTCGAGTACTTACAGCTCCGGAAAAGAACTATTCTGTTTCCCACCTAGAGGCTCTTGCCATTGTGTGGGCTCTGAAGCATTTTCGTGACATAGTGATGGGGTACAAAATTGTGGTGTATACGGACCACGCGGCCATAACTGATCTTTTCAAGGGAAAAAACCTACACGGTCGTCTGGCAAGATGGTTCTTAACGATCCAAGCATACAATCCGGAGATAAAATACATCACCGGGAAAACAAATGTGGTCGCAGATGCCTTATCTCGAATATTCCGATAGGCGCGATTACCACCCAGAGGTCATCCACAACTTCACTTCACCTGAGCTACACACTGCTCAGCGAGACCACCCTGTGTGGAAGAGGTTAATTTACGCCCTCGAGTCGGGAGACGAATCAAACCTTCCTGAATTGCCAGTTCCCTTTTCGCAATTCTTCCTATCAGAGGACAACCTCCTTTGTAGGTCATGGCCAACCAAACCGGTACCTATAGACCAACTGGTCATCCCAGACAAATACGTCCCCGTGACGCTTAAGCCGGTCCATAACACACCCATTGCGGGTCACCCAGGAAGAGACAAGACGCTATCTGTCACCAGACGAAAATTCTACTGGCCCACATTACGGGTTGATGTAGAAAACATGTCGCACATTGCGTCGTTTGTGCTAAGCACAAGGGGTCCGTCAAAGGGCCAGCACCTATGTTGCAATACCCAGTACCAGAGGCGCCATGGGATGTTGTTAATATAGACTTATTACAGCTCCCCCAGAGCCAACATGGTTCGCGCTACTTATTGGTGTGCGTCGACCAGTTCTCTAGGTTTCTAGTTTTAGCGCCTCTCAAGGACAAGACAGCCACACGCGTGGCCCATGCCCTCGTGACTCACGTGTTGTGTCCACATTCGTCTCCTCGAATTCTTTTGAGTGACAATGGCACCGAGTTTAGGAACTCAGTATTGAGCGAAATATGCGCTCAGTTTAACATCACGCAATCCTTCATCACAGCTTACCACCCAGCTGCTAATGGGTTGGCGGAGAGGGCTAATAGGAAAATCTTACAGGTCCTGAGGCCTATCGTGAACGATCTCCACGATAACTGGGAGGATTGGCTATCGCATATAGCCGCTTCCATAAATACGTCGGTAAACGACTCTACGGGGAAGTCTCCTTACTACATCTTATATGGGGTGGAGAAACGTCTTCCGTACGACTTCCTAACAATCCCACAACAACTTCTCTACAACAATGATAGGTACGCACAACAGCAGATGCATATGTTTTCCAAGATACACTCAGAAGTTAGGTGTACGTTAAAAACTACGAAGGTTGAAATGATGTCAAAACAACACAAACAGGCCGTCCCGGTGACTTTCAAAGAGGGTGACACAGTCATGATTAAGCAAGCGGAAAGGAGTTCGAAACTGGGGGCTAAATTTGTGGGTCCTTACCGAGTTGTTCGGAATGTCAGGGGAAATAGGTTCGAGGTTCTCGAGTCGAATAGTGGAGTCAGTCTAGAAGTTCACAGTGATCGTCTGAAAGTAATTCCCTCACCTTTGGACCTTGATATTGGTACTTCCCCCTCAGAGTCAAATGTTCAACAAGACAATCCCAACACCCATAGCTATAACTTGAGACCACGGGTTTAAATACTTCATTCCCACCACTTTCAGATCATGATGTTGCGTTTTCTGACCATCTTGTTGTCCCTCGGCTCCCTGCTTGCAACAACACCCATCCACCTGAAGCCTGGTGCCCTCACGGCACACATAGGAGAGGTCTTCCTCATAGGAGATGTGCTCCTCGTAAAATATCCATATACTTCCTTGACCAACACCACGGACACAATCAGGATAGTCTCAGAAAAACTACTCGGCATGGCAGACGCCATACGGGCTACCAAGACTAGGGAATCAAAGGCACCTTCTAGTACCAACTCTCTGACTCTTTTTCAACTACTGGAGGATAGGATTCTGTTCTTACGGGGAAAAGTTGATGAGGTAAACATGGATTATAGTTTTCACTCAGTTCACTCACGGGTAAAGAGGGGGTTGCTCAACATCGTTGGGTCCGCCTCAAAGTTCCTTTTCGGTACGGCTACCGACGAGGACGTTCGCGATTTGCGGGACCACTACGCTCATGTACTTTCCTTTGCTGCTGGAAATCGCAGGGTGATCAACGCCAATTGTAGAAAACTTGCGCAATTGCATACTAACATTGAGGAACTGCTAGAGCAGACAAATAAGATGGTAGAGGTTATCAACATAGTTGTCAAACAGATCGACCAGGTGAATCAGTTTCTCCTCCTAGATCAGGCCTTGCATGTATTGGAAAACGTCATTAACTCCGTCGCAACGGCTAATCAGCAGGTTATTAGCAACATGGTTGATGCAGCGCACGGTAGAGTCACACCTGCCTTGTTCCCTCTACACGATTTGAGAACGACTGTCCAGATCGGGTATCAAAATTATAGCCTAACGCCTTTATTCACCCCAGACATGAGTCAATATTTTTACCCCTTGATTGAGTCCAGCCTCACCCCCGATGCCATAATCATTCATGTTCCATTTCAGACGGCGGACGTATTTGAGGCACACGAAATTGTCCCGTTCCTTTTCAGCAAAGGACAGTGTGTTAGCCCTGGACACGTCCCCGTCTCTTGTTCTAATCGCGAAGGATTTCGCTCTGTATTCAACGGGTAGCTACTCACTCTTGCAGTATTGCAAGGAGACGGTTTTAGGGCGATTCTATTGCTCTGCGTCTCTTTTGCCTTCCTTCCAGTTCGGGAGGGTATGCGAGATCGCCCTCACCGCGTGAACGCGTCTGACGCTCTTTCCTGTGCCCCTACAAGCAGCTAACACCAACGCCTGTTTTCCATAAGAACTTTCAGGGTCTGCATTATTTTTATTTCCCTCAGTCATTCTATGTATCGGTCATCTGCCCGGAGGGTACCACTTATCAACGGGTTACTGGTCACTATGCCATAGCGGAAGCATGCTATATCCGCTCCACTAACATAACGTACCCGTCCCGGATCCGTTTGGTTTTCACGGCCAATATTTCCCATCGAGTGTTTCCTCTACGGTCTCTCGATGACATTCATTTCTCCAGCATCTCGTATGTGACTAATTCCCTTCATTCATTGTCTTTCGCAAACAAAACAGAGTTTGCGGAAACCCTGGAGGAAACGCTGCCTGATTATTTGCATCTCCCCTAACTGTACCCTGGATTTTTGGTACCAATGTTTCTGATGTTCGTCAGTCTCGTCGTCATGTGCTACCTTATTAGGAGAAACTCTGTCCTGCACGATTATTTGGTTGTGCAGACACGGCGACTGGATGCAGGGAGGCCACTGGCAAGGTAGTTTTTCCTTTTCTCAGACAAGTCAGGGGACAGAAACCTGGCTGCTCCTATACTTAACATTGTACTATGTTTCACTACTGTATTTTTTTTAGGAGCTAGATCAACGTTTCATTGTCTGTAACTATGCCAGTTGATAGCTTCTTATACATGTGTCCTTATATTTATCTTTTGAGAGGTTTCTTATGTTTCATGTCACACACGTTGTGGTTTCCCTCTCACTATTTATATTATAACTCCACATCTGTTCTTACATAGCCACTGTTTTAATGTAAATGTATCATCGGCAGTCCGCTTGACAAACTCCCGCTATGTATGTTCATGGTAACTAGACTGCTATTTAGATTTTTGTATATCACGAGGTCGCGATCACTGGTAGGTGACCGAGCAGTGTTATAGTAGGATATCAATGTATTATTATTTAATATCACCACGAATTAGGCATACAATTGTCAATGGAAAAACCCACGACAGATAGATCACGCCACCTTATAGGAATGTCGTCCGTCAGTGTTTACCGTCTCAGTTTTGTATACTTCGCACTCCGATGGTGCGTGGAGGTCACCTTGACATACGTGATCAATTGTAACAATTATTTTCCAACCTGTAACTCGCCACTCCTTCACGAGAGTCCGACTGACACACAACGACAGTCGCTCTCGCTCCGTCGCTTCTTGTACATAAAGGCTACGAATATAATTCGCCTTAAGGAAGCTGAAGTCTAATAGCCTCTTCCATTTAGCGTAACCCGTTTCTGGGTCGTGATCTGTAGAGTCCGTTGAAAGATAGAGTCCCGACAGCCTAAGATTTGGACGCCATTATTGGCCCTGTTTTCGCCGCGAGAGCGTGTGCTAGTGTTTGAAAAGCGCGGCGAAAACACAGGGCTAATAATGGCGTCCAAATCTTAGGTTGTCGGGACTCTATGAAGGACTCTACAGATCACGACCCAGAAATGGAAGAGGCTATTAATCAACACCCTTTAAACGCCCCCCGACAAGCCCGTTACAATCCATCCTTCATTCACCCGCCTCCCTTCCTCCCCTTCCTTCCTTCCTTCCTTCCTTCCTTCCTTCCTTCTTTCCTTCCAATTTCCCTTTTCTTTCCTCCATTCTCGGTGATTTGCTTCGGTCATCCTCTCCATCCCCAAGAAGTCATGTCGAGGGTTATTAGGCCGACCCCCAAGCCCTTCACACACACACACACACACACACACACACACACACACACAGTATTTTTTCACATATGTATTCATAGCTTTCCGTAATTCATTTACTTCCAGACTGGCATTGGCCTCTCAACTCCTGTCTCTCACCTCCCTTCTTTCGTCCCTCCCTTCCCTCCCGTCTCTCACTCCCTCGCCCCAAACAACTACTACTACTACTACTATTACTACCACCACCACTACCACCACAAGTACTACCACTACTACTACTACTACTACTATTACTGCTTCTACTACTATTATTACTACTACGGGCCTCCATCTATTAGAGTTGCGTTGTGAGCGGTATATTTTCTCATATCTTTTCACAAAGCAATTCATTGGCCCCACCCCGCCAATGACTGTGGCCGACAACCATCTTTATTTAATATTACAAACTTTACTAAACATTTTATTTTTAAGCTAACAGAGCTTGTGGTTGATACGACTATCAACCACCGTCGCCTCAAAGTCCAGGTCAGCAATGCGGGTGGTTTTGGGTGCAGGTGACCTAGTTCCTCTCAGGCAGACCAAGGCTGACCTCAGGAGGGAGAAGGACAGCCTGCATCTCATCCAGGCGACCACACTGCTTCTTGGCTGTTATTTCTTATCCGCCAGTGTTTCGGCGAGTCTTGCGTAGAAGCTCTGCGCCCTTGGTCCCATCCCTCCTGCCGTCGTGAATACTACCGGGGTGAAGGAGCCCTGGTCCACATTCTGTATTCTTTCTTCATATGCTCTGTTCTTCTCTTGTTCGTTTCTTCTGTGGGCTGCATCAAGGGTCAGGTCTCTGTGGCAATGGGCCATGGGATCCCGACATTATTACTACTACTACTACTACTACTACTATTATTGCTACAACTACTACTACTACTACTACTACTACTACTATTACTACTACTACTACTACTACTACTACTATTATTACTACAACTACTACTACTACTAGTACTACTACTACTGTTATTACTACTACTACTACTACTACTACTACTACTACTACTTTTTTTCTACTACTACTACATAAATGATACCTCCACCCATGTTTATTTTCCCGACACATAATCAAGGAGGGCTCCATAGCTTGGAGGTCATTAGCCCCAACTCTGTTCGCTAATGACTGTGACATCCAACCATATCACTAATACTACCTGACACTAAATCACCCATCATCTATTACGTCTAGATTCCCCTTTCCTTCCCTACAAAAGTCACTCCCGACCCACCCTAATGTCACTCTCCACCACTGTGGCTTCATAGTCCATATTGAAGATGTTGGTGGCTTTTGGGCCAGAGTGTCTGGTGCCCCTGAGACATAGGATGGCCGACCTGAGCAGGGAGAACGAGAGGCGACACCTCATCCAGGCAACAACGTGACTCCTTGGCTGATGCTTCTTTTCTGAGATCAATTCCGCGAGGCGTGCGTAGAAGCATTGGGCCCTGGGACCCATCCCGCCGGATGTGGTGAAGACAAGGGGGGTGAAGCTGCCCTGATCCACATGTTGGATTCTTTCACCGTATGCCCTTGTCTTCTCCTGCTCGTCCCTGTGGTGGGCGGCTTGCAGGGGCAGCTCACGGTGACAGGCAGCCATCGGGTCGAATATGCGGATGTCCATGAACGCCCGCTGTCCGCGCACCCAGAATCCGCGGGCACTTATATCAACCCGTGCCTCCTGTGAGGTATTGGCCGTCCTGTACCGAAGGTGTTCGCCGTCCAGGGGAAGCAGTGCCGGCTCGGTAGTGACGTCTTGGCATACCTCCCCGAGCATGTTGGCTGTCAGATCCCTGACTTCATCGTGTCGAATACAGACGAAGCCTCCTTTTTTACATGTCATGGTGTGGGTGACATCATTTGGTGATCCACATGTACAGAGATCAGGCAGTCCCTCAATCGGCCAGCCATATCTCAGAGCAATGGCGTCGACAAATTCTTGTTTGTTGAGGCTGAAGCCCTTTGCTCTGACTGGTAATGACGTTAGCCAGTTAGAGGCGCCTGCCTCCTGTGCTGTGTGTATTTTTCTACCCATTTCTGTGGACAGGTGGTTTGTAAAACGGTCCAGCTCGTCTTTTTGGGCCTGTTGCCTTTCTTCTGAGATTTTTCTTTTAATATCTCTTATTTCTGTTTGGCCTATCTCGCCCTCTGCCTCCTGAGCGATGATCCTGTTGATGAGTGACCTGGGAAGGCTGATGGAGTTTTGGTTCTCCTTATCAGCCAGCTTCTCAGGGCTGGTGATCCCCATCCCACCCAGTCTTGGGGGAAGTGCTAGCATATCCCTCTCCTCCTCCCCCAAAGCATGAGATTTCACTAGCGCCGGCAAAAATACATTCTTGACGGCATTTTCCAGTGGTCGGAGGAGTGGACTAATGCCGGGGATGGTGCGCATCAGGAACGTCCACCGATGTTGGATGCCGTGGGTGTACGCTGAATAGGCAGCGTGTGGCTCAGTCTTGGCAATGGCAGACAAACCTTCTATTGCCTTCATCCACTCAGCTACTTTGTCTCCCACGTACTCCTTCTTATATACCTCTGTCCCGATCACTGCACCAAAGTGTCGTTGTCCGTCTTTTGTCACAATGACGCCACTTCCTCTAAAAGTTTCTGCGGCATGGTCATAATGTTCAGGTTTGACAATAAGGACAGACTTGGTGGCGTTAGGGATGTATCCTATCTCAGGGCCGGCGGTGTTCACAGTGTCCCACCACCCTTTTAAGTCTGAAATTTTACCAGCACCTGAGAGGTCATCCGTATAAGCCACCTGTTTCACCCGTGTTTCTGCGAACGCGATTTCATTTTGGAGGACTGATAGACCCAGGGCGTACATAGCCATGGCTATTGGATCACCTTGTGTTGTTCCTTCAGATGATTTTAACACTCACTTTTCCACTGTGGCTATTTATGTATAAGTCGGTCGGGTATGTATAGGTATTTTCGACATACATAGCTAAGTTAGGGCACTTGGTTTTAATGTTGTGTATCATAGTCTTTCTATTTAATGTGTTGAAGGCATTTTTGGCGTCAACAAGAAGCACTGCTTCGCACTTCACGTGGTCGAATATCTCCCGCATGGCATGGACTGCTGCTTCTCCTCCTGCCTGCTGCCCCGCACAAACTTGGAGGTTCCCTGCTGCCATTCTCACATCTTCTTTGACGACAGCCATGATGCATTTGCCTACGATGCGCCGCAGGACTTCTCCGACTCCTACAGGCCTGCATCCCGGCCTCTTGTCCAGGGGAATGAGGCGGCATGCCGTCAGGGCGTCCACATAGTGGCAGCTGGAGGAGGCAAGTTTTCTTGCCAGTGCTGCAATGGTGTTGTGCAAGTCACCAGCTGCATTGCCAAAGTTGGCGCTGCTCAGCAAGCTTCGCCATCCCCGTGCATCAAGTCCTGAGGGCCCCGCGCTGCCACGAGTCTGGAGGGCCTTCTTCCACACCATCTCTCCTGTTATCCTTTCGTATATAACTGGATTCGGTGGTTGGTGACGTCCTGCCAGTCTCAGTCCCTTCAGGTCACTCGGTGGAGGATGTTTTTCCTTGAGTTGATTGATCGTGTCCCTGGTGAGTGGAAGCACACCCCGTGTGGAATTTTCTGACAAGGCTCGTGTTGCAGACGCAACATTGCATTGTCGCATTTTGTCTGCAAACTTCCGGGCCCTGTCTTCTGTGGAGGTGTTGTTTTGTTGGGGTCCGGGGAGCCTCTCCTGTATGGCTCTGGCTTCTCCAAGGAGGGCATCTAACTCGTTAGTCTGCCACAAGGCAACTCGCCTTCTTAATGCCTCGATATTTTCGGCTTGTTTGTTTTTTTAGGGTTCTTTTTGGAGGAAGAGATGGGGGAAAGTGAATATAATTTTCAGGGATAGGGGCGCCAGTTGTGTGTTCTGGATGTAGTTATTTAACAGGGTGACAATTTCTTTGATGATAAATGTCGTGGCTCCACATCTAGGTGGTTCAAAAAGATTGCTTGCAGACCACCCAACAACTTCAAGGTATGTGTCATCCACCCACCTCGTTGCTTCCCCCTCCGCTAGCCCCTTCCAAGCAAAGCTTCCCCCGACCTCCGCCGCGCCCTGTCCAGTCGAAGAGGAAGAGTGATGAGGGGGTGGTGATAGTGGTGTTGGTAGTGGCAACATTGGAGGTGCTAATGGAAGGGGTGGTACCCGTTTAGGGGGATATGGAGGTGGCGGTTGTGCAGCAACTCCCTCCGACACCCCCTCCCCCCGCTCACTCCTTCCCCGGCGGCCCTCATTGTCCCCGCGGTGTCGCGCTTCATCGTTATCCTCCCTGCTCTGATCCCTGCCCAGGGGATTTTGGCACCTGTCGCTCTTCTTACAGTTCGTACAGCGTCTTTTCTCCTTGACACATGCACAATTTATATATCTGTGATCTTCTTTTGTACAAACGCAGCATCTTCTTTTGTTTTGAGGGTCAGGCATTATAAAATTATAGATATTGATATTAATGACGGCAGGAATATTGGTAGTACAACTACTACTACCACTACTACTATTATTACTACTACTATTACTACTACTATTATTATTACTACTACTACTACTATTACTACTACGACTACTACTACTACTACTACTACTACTACTATTACTACTACGACTACTACTACTACTATTATTATTACTACTACTAATATTGCTACTACTAATATTACTACTACTATTACTACTATTACTACTACTACTACCACTACTACTATTATTACTACTACTACTACTACTACTACTATTATTACTACTACTACTACTACTACTACTACTACTACTACTACTACTACTACTACTACTACTACTACTACTACTACTACTATTACTACTACTACTATTACTACTACTACTACTATTACTACTGCTACTACTATGATTATTACTACTACTACTACTACTACTACTACTACTACTACTACTACTACTACTACTACTACTACTACTACTACTACTACTACTACTACTTCTACTATTATTTTTACTACTACTACTTCTACAATTATTATTTTAACTACTTTTTTTTTTTTTACAACAAAGGAGGCAGCTCGAGGGCACTAAAAAAGAAAACAATAATAAAAAAAGCCCGCTACTCGCTGCTCCCAAAAAAGAATTAAAAGAGGTGACCGAAAGAAAGATCAATTTCGGGAGGAGAGGTGTCCTGATACCCTCCTCTTGAAAGAGTTCAAGTCGTAGGCAGGAGGAAATACAGATGAAGGAAGGCTGTTCCAGAGTTTACCAGCGTGAGGGATGAGAGAGTGAAGATCCTGGTTAACTCTTGCATAAGGGGTTTGGACAGTGTAGAGATGAGCATGAGTAGAAAGTCGTGTGCAGCGGGGCCGCGGGATGGGGGAGGCATGCAGTTAGCAAGTTCAGAAAAGCAGTCAGCGTGGAAATATCGATAGAAGATAGAAAGAGAAGCAACATCGCGGCGGAATTTAAGATGTAGAAGGCTATCAGTAGGAAGAGGAGACCTGATGAGACGAAGAGCCTTAAACTCCACTCTGTCCAGAAGAGCTGTGTGAGTGGAGCCCCCGCACACGTGAGATGCATACTCCATACGAGGGCGGACAATGCACCTGTATATGGATAGCAACTGCGCGGGGGAGAAGAACTGGCGGAGACGATACAGAACGCCCAACCTCGCGGAAGCTGATTTAGCAAGAGAGGAGATATAAAGTTTCCAGTTGAGATTTTGAGTTAAGGATAGACCGAGGATGTTTAGTGTTGAAGAAGGTGACAGCTGAGTGTCGTCGAAGAATAGGGGATAGGTGTTTGGAAGATTGTGTCGAGTTGATAGGTGGAGAAAGTTTTTGAGGCATTGAAGGACACAAGGTTCCTCCTGCCCAATCGGAAATGATAGCAAGGTCTGAGGTTAAGCGTTCTGCAGCCACCAGTCAGGAGTCGTGTACTTCCTATGTTGATGGTCTTCTATTGAAAGAGGTTGAATAATGCAGAGTGGAGTCGTCGGCGTATGAGTGTACAGGACAGTTTGTTATGGAAAGAAGATCATTGATGAATAACAGGAAGAGAGTGGGCGATAGGACAGAGCCCTGTGGAACGCCACTGTTGATAGGTTTAAGGGAAGAGCAGTGACCGTCTACCACCGCAGAGATAGAACGGCCGGAAAGGAAACCGGATATAAAGGAACAGAGAGAGGGATAGAATCCGAAAGAGGGCAGTTTAGAAAGCAAAGACTGGTGCCAGACTCTATCGAAGGCTTTCGATATGTCTAGCGCAACAGAAAAAGTTTCACCGAAACGGTTAAGAGAGGATGACCAAGAGTCAGTTAAGAGAGCAAGAAGATCGCCAGTAGAACGCCCCTTGCGGAATCCATACTGGCGATCTGATAGAAGGTTAGAAGTGGAAAGGTGCTTTTGAATCTTCCGGTTGAGGATTGATTCAAAAGCTTTAGATAACAGGAAGTGAAGCTATAGGGCGGTAGTTTGAGGGATTGGAACGGTCACCCTTCTTAGGCACAGGCTGTACAAAGGCATACTTCCAGCAGGAAGGAAAGATAGATGTTGATAGCCAGAGACGAAAAAGTTTGACCAGGCAGGGTGTAAACACAGAAGCACAGTTTTTAAGGACAATAGGAGGCACTCCATCAGGTCCATAAGCCTTCTGAGAGTTCAGGCCAGAGAGGGCATAGAAAACATCATTTGGAAGAATCTTAATAACAGGCATAAAGGAGTCAGAGGGGGGATGAGTAGGAGGAATATGCCCAGAATCGTCCAGGGTGGAGTTCTTACAGAAAGTTTGAGCGAAGAGTTCAGCCTTAGAGACAGATGAGACGGCGTCAGGGTTAAGGAGAGGAGGGAAAGAGGAAGAAGTGAAATTGGAGGAGATGTTTTTGGCTAGATGCCAGAAGTCACGGGAAGAATTAGAAGAAGCAAGGTGTTGACATTTTCTATTAATAAAAGAAGTTTTGGTAAGTCGGAGAATAGATTTGGCACGATTCTGGGCTAAAATGTAAAGGTCAAAGTTAGTGTGAGTTCGAAGGCTCTGGAACCTTTTGTGAGCTGCCTCTCTATCTTTAATAGCACGAGAACAAGCGTGATCAAACCAAGGCTTTTTAGCATGAGGAGTAGAAAGTATGTGGAATGTATGCCTCCATTCAGAGAAATCACCTCTGTGATGCGCTGAGCACACACAGAGGGGTCTCCTGGAAGCAGTAATCATTCCACGGGAAATCGGAAAAGTACATCCTCAGGTCGTCCCACCGAGCTGAAGCAAAATGCCAGAAGCATCGCCTCTTCGGCGGGTCCAGAGGATGTACAGGAGCGATAGGACAGGATACAGAAATAAGGTTATGATCGGAGGAGCCCAACGAAGAGAACAGTTTGACAGAGTAAGCAGAAGGATTAGAGGTAAGGAAGAGGTCTAGAATGTTGGGCCTGTCTCCAGGACGGTCGGGAATACGAGGAGGGTGCCGAACCAACTACTACTACTATTATTTTTACTACTACTACTACTACTACTACTACTACTACTACTACTATTATTATTTTTACTACTTTTTTTTTCTACTACTGCATCTATGTTTATTTTCCCGACACATAATCATGGAGGGCTCCAAAGCTTGGAGGTCGTTTATTATTTTTACTACTATTACTACTACTACTACTATTTTTACTACTACTACTACTACTACTACTACTACTACTACTATTATTTATACTATTACTACTACTACAATTATTTTTACTACTACTACTACTACTACTACTACTATTATTACTACTACTACTGCTACTACTACTACTACAACAAATAATATTACCACTACATCTACTACCACTATTTCTACTCCTATAACTACTACTATTACTGCTACTTTTACGACAACTACTACTACTGCTACTACTACTACTATCACTATTATTATAAAAAAAACTATTACTGTTACTACTACTACTACTACTACTACTACTACTACTAATAATAATAATAATAATAATAATAATAATAATAATAATAATAATAATGGTGATAATGACAATAATATTAAACACACTACTACTACTACTACTACTAATAATAATAATAATAATAATAATAATAATAATAATAATAATAATAATAATAAGTCTTACTACCACTACCACTACTGCTGCTACTACTATTACTACAACTACTACTTCTACTACTATCATAGCGACTGTTCATACTACTATTATTATTAATACCCAGTCCTGAATGTTATTATTATTACCATCATTATCATTACTAGTATCACCATAATTATTATTATTGCTATTATTATTATTATTATTATTATTATTATTATTATTATTATTATTATTGTTCTTCGTATTATTATTATTATTATATGGATTATTATTATCATTGCAAGAATAACACCAATAATACCTGGAAGGATAATATTAATACACCATATTTTGCCTACATTTTCTTGGGTTCCAACTTATTTTTTTTCGCCCCTGAGGCTTCACCCACCTTCCCCACTTCTTTCTCATCCTGCCTCTTCCTGCTTTCCCTTCCCTCCTGATCCGATTTCAGGAAAATTATCGGATCTTAATACCTTACAGGAACTTAAAGACGTTTTATTTATCTGGATACTGATTTGCTTAATTATTCATAATAGTAATTCATATCTTCATCATCGTCATCATCACCATCAGCATCAGCATCTATTTCTTTTATTTTCTTAAATAATAGTCTTATTATTATTATTATTATATTATTATTATTATTATTATTAATAATATTATTGTTATTGTTATTGTTAATATTATTATTATTATTATTATTATTATTATTATTATTATTATTATTATTATTCATTATTATCCTTATACACTGCCCAACAACAAATTTATCGTCTATTTTTTTTTAGCTGATTTATGACAATTTTGATGTGCTGAATCCAAAGATCACATTGATTTTGCTCTATCTGGTCAACTTTTTTTTTCTATCGCCACATTGTTTTTTACGTTTTTTTTAGTTTTTACACGTACGGGTATTTTCTATTTTTATGAGACAAAATTCTTTATTTCTTTAAATAAACGAATTCTGAAGAGTTTACATGCGCCAATTTTTGACTAACTGGTATTTTTCTTTTGCAGGTGAATGAAATGGACTCGGCCAGAAGATCTTGCAAAAATAAGCCCGATGCTATATCTGCGGCGAATACACCGTTGTTCCTAAAAGGAAACCAGTCACAAGTTTCATAAAGCGTGCTTACCATGCTTATTTTGGTAAGAAACTTGGTGACAAGGATAAAGCTTAAAGCTTGGGCGCCACACATGGTATGCAAGACATGCACCGAGTTTCTGCGTCGTTGGACCAAGGGCTAGAAGAGTTGTGGTTTGGAGGAAGCCGAAAAACCGTGGCACTGACTGCTACTTCTGCGTTATTGATTTGACTGGGATCAACAGAAAGAACCGGAGCAGCCTCAAGTATCCTAATCTTGAATCATCACGTCGTATTGTAGCTCCTTGTGATGAAATTCCAGTACCTGTCTTTGGGGAACTTCCTGACATGAGTATGATTAGTGACGAAGATTCCTCCAGTGTTGAAGAAAATGAAGAAGTAGTGCTTGACGATGATGCTTCACATTCATATTCCCAAAAGGAGCTAAATAATCTAGTTCGCGATCTCGGCTTGCCAGAGTCCTCTGCCGAACCGTTGGCATCCAGAATGAAGGAAAGAAAATTATTCTCTGACAGTGCTCGCATCACCTTTTACCACAACAGACATCAAGAGTACCTCCGTATTTTTTCTGAAGAGAAAGACTTGGTGTAATGTACATATATTGCGCAGCTTCTGCACAAGTTTGGAGTGCCACAGTACCAACCCGAAGATTGGAGACTGTTCATTGACAGCAGCAAGCGATCGCTGAAAAGTGTCTGCACAACGGCAACCAGTTTCCCTCTGTACCTCTCGCTCACTCGACAACACTGAAGGAGAAGTATGAAGCGGTGAAATACGTGCTGGAGAAAATTCGT
Source organism: Eriocheir sinensis (assembly GCF_024679095.1). NCBI lineage: Eukaryota > Metazoa > Arthropoda > Malacostraca > Decapoda > Varunidae > Eriocheir > Eriocheir sinensis. Next base: position 3,246,923 of record NC_066540.1, on the reverse strand, counting down.
TATGATCGGCATGAATGGTTGGTTTGTGTTGATCTGAAGAGGTGAACTTTTTGTTGGGACAACAGTCCGGGTTCACCAAGTACCCGTGCTTTCTGTGCATGTGGGATAGTAGTGACAAAGCTTAGCATTACACGAAGGAGGACTGGCCTGTACGGGAGGAATTGGCGCCTTGCAGAGTAAGGAACGTCACAAACAACCCCCTGGTGGACAGACAGGATACTCTTCCCACCGCTGCACATCAAGCTCACTTGATCAAACGGTTCACCAAAGCTCTGGACAAGGATGGTGGCTACTTCACTTACTTGTGCCACGCTTTCCCAGGATTGACCATGGAGAAGTTGAAAGCTGGCATCTTTAACGGGCCTCAACTCCGTCAGCTCATCAGAGATCCAGAGTTTAAAGACTCATTGAACGAAGTGGAACTGGAAGTGTGGAAGGCTTTTGTTCTTGAAGTGAAGAACTTTATTGGCAACAAGAAGGCCAAGAACTACACAGAACTTGTCACGAATATGCTGACTGCTTTCAGAAACCTCGGATACACCATGAGCATCAAAATACATTACTTATTCTCATGTATCGATTGGTTTCCTGAGAATCTGGGATCAATGAACGACGAGCAGGGGGAAAGATTCCATCAGGACATGAGAGATGGAGACCAGGTATCAAAGGAGTTTGAGAGGATGTTTGACCTGACAGCCTGTGAGCAGGTGCACCACAAGTACAAGGCTGAAGGAGCCTCCCCACACATCCAGTCAGTCTGCTGATAGTTGTATAATTTGTGTGTGACTGTCATGGTTGCTGCTTTGTGAATTTATGAAGGTCATGAGGAAAATAAATTTATAAAGCTGGTTGAAAGTTGTCTTCAACTCCAAGTCCCTGTTTCTTTCTTTGTGTTCTCTAAGAATGTCAAACCTTATCAATTGAAGGTCATGAAAATTTTAATATACTCTTGTGCTTTTCAGACAGCTTTTTTTTAATGTAACCCAGTCACAAGCACATCAAACAATCAGCCATATATTTAGTAATATGCTCTAATAACTCACTGTCACCCCATGGTGGGCTTAGTCACCATACTGTTACAGGCAATTAACTGAAAGAAAAGGAGAACTTGCAGAAATTGGCACAAAAAGCTGAGAAATGTGAATTAATAGGGCTAAAAAGCTGCACCTGAAAGCTTTCTTTCTTAAATAAAACAAAATAACTGTTCCCACCGGCTTATTTATTGAATATCATGGACACTTAGAATTTTTTTAAATATTCTGGAATCATCAGGTTCATCAGGTATTTTTGTTCCAGTACTTCGTAAACATGTTGGATTGCTTAGAGTACTTGAATAGTCTTAATTTCAGCTCGACTCGTTTCTTTCAGGTTTGAGGCACTATGACCCTTCCAGGCGTCTCAACCTCCAATGAAGCATGGTCCCCATCAGGTGTCCCAACAAGCCTCTGTACTTCCCAAGATGGAGACACATCTTGCCTACACTGATGAGGCAGGCCAGCTGTCAGACATCAGCAGCTGTAAGGATATAAAGGAAGATGTTCATCAACTATAAAATAACTTTTCACTGCTTCTCAACACACTAAAAGTCAGGTGTTTTGATTTTATCAAATTGGATATGGTATAGTACTATAGTTAATTGACGCTAAACTTTAGTTATGCAGCAATTGCATAATTTTTTTTGAAACTGCTGTTTTTTTTTCTTATTGCCTATAGCGCTGGTAGGCTTTCTTGGTGGGGCCTGATGGTCGGCCCCAGCCCGTTATAGCGCAGGCAAGTGTTTATGGAGTTGCCGTCTTGCTTGGTTCGTGCTAAACCCTGGAGCTCATCTTTGAACCTCTTCTCAGAGAGAGAATATTGAGTCCAGTTTGATAGGTGGTCTTCAGGACAACATGTGGGTAGTCTTGGCCAATCAGCGGTGCCTGAAAAATCTCAGGTTGCGGCCACAGGTGGAACGCAAACCCACGTCGTCCTGGACGCGGTGTCAGCACGCTAACCACTCAGCCATCTTGTACCATAAATCTTGAGTATTTAATTAATTAATATACTTTGTTCAGGGACAATTAAATTTATTTTTAAACCAGATGCTAACTTCTTTTCCAGAGACATTAAAGTATATATGGCTTAAAAGCTAAGTTGTATAAGTTATATATAATTAAATATTTTTTTGCTGCATATTTATGACTTGTCAAAGTACTAATTAAATTTACATTGATACAAAAGTTGTAAGTTTATAAAACGACTTGTTCAATGATGATTTAGTAGTTTGGATACTTTGTTGTGTTGGCCCCCTTGCCGCTGGTACCAGAAACGTAAACAGTTAACTACTTCTTAGCTTCACAGACTCCAGGGGGCTGAGGACTGCTGGTTCCCGGTTCCAGATAAGTGAGCCTCGCTGCTGATCATGGTATAGCAGCGATGGCGGTGTGGCAAAAGTGATAGATCACATCCCTGCCAGTATTAGTTGGAGGATCCTTCAGAATTATAAGGTATTATGAAGTGCTGAGTTCTTACTGACCAACTGCAGAGTTGTTGCAACACTGAGGATACGTATCAGGTCCTAGAAATTCACAGTGCAGCCCTCCGCCGTTCCATAATGAGAAAATGAGGGATCTTGCGTATGCTCAAGATTATGCAGTGGCAGTCTCAAATCAGTTTGAGGTACTTGGTGTTCTGCATAACTGAAATTCTCAGCTGCCAAAGAGTGAATTGGAGAGTGTCCAAGGTCTAGGTGTGGAGTTGCCTCGAGGGAGACTGGAGAATATAGAGGAGAGTCATACTGTCAGGTTAGCTAGGGACTCGAAGTGATACTGGACTGTCATGACCTTCTTTGGAGGAATAAGGAGAGGTACGTCAGGTCTCACTGAGGTTGTCTCTGCAACCGACCCCAGACCTGCCTTCCTAGCTATGAAGAAGCTCTGCTCCAGATCTACATCCCAGATGAGAGACTACGATCAACAATCTAAATGGTTGATGGGCAGATAGTATCAGATACAGATGAATACCATGCAGTCTCGTTGGGCCGAGTACTTTAGGCAGCTATACATGACACAGCCTCCAAGTGGACAGCTCCTGCTGGCTGGCTTGCAGATAATGGCTGCTGATCCACCTACAGGTGAAACCCCACCCTCTTTTTCAGAGTTGATTTACACAGATAGTCAGACCTCACAGACCCTATGGTCTAGACTAGGTGGTCTGTTCTTAAATCTATGTCAAATTATATTATCAAATGGCACCAAAACTTGAAATTTCTACTTTAGTAAATATTTAGTTGAAAGAAGTATCGGTTAAGCTTGTTTTTAAAGGAGTCCATCGTGTTACACTGGACCACCGAAGGTGGAAGCTTATTCCATTATCGCACTACAATGTTGGTAAATAAACATTTGGTGCGGTCTGAATTTACTTGTTTACATTTAAGTTTTGTGCCATTATTTCTCGTTAACAAAGCGTCATTGATTAAAAAAAATAATTTGTCCACATTCGTAAAGCCATTAGACTAAGAATTTTAAAACGTTCGATCAGTTTTCCTCGGAGGCGACATTTCTCAAGAGAGAACATATTAAGGGTCGAGAACCTTTCGTCGTAAGGTTTGTTGCACAAGGAAGGAATCATTTTTGTTGCCCGGCGTTAAACACCTAGTTAGCAATGTCCTGTGCATAGTGGGGAGACCAAAACTGTACAGCATATTCCAAGTAGGGTCTGACTAGATTATTGTAAAACGAAAGTAATACTACTTTATTTTTTTAATAAGTTTATTTTAATGAAGCCCAGCATTCTGTTCGCTTTATTAGCTGCGTCGATGCATTGCTGTGAAAATTTGAGGTTTGACTCGATTTTGACGCCCAGGTTCTTGATGCATTGAATGCTTTTGAGTTTAATGCCACGCATTTCGTAATCGAACCTCTTATTTCTTCTTCAAACTTGAAGAACCTGGCACTTTATCTATATTAAAGGGCATCTCCCATCTATCAGACCAAGCTGATTTTTTTTGCAAATGATCTTGCAGGCTTTGTCTGTCTTTGTCAGTGAGAACCGAGTTACCAATCTTTGTCTCATCCGCAAATTTACTAAAGAGTTTATCGATTCCAAGGTCCACATCATTAATGTAAATAATGAACAGCACTGGGCCAAGAACTGAGTCCAGAGGGACGCCACTAGTGACAGGCACCCACTCTTGAGTTAATTAAATCCGTCGATCACCACTCTCTGCTGTCTGCTGCTCAACCAATTCGCGATCCACTAGTGTATTTGACCGTCAGTACCTAGTTGCTAAAATTTATAAAGTAATTTCTGGTGTGGAACTTTATCAAACGCTTTCTAGAGATCAAGACAGACTACGTCCAGTGATTTGGTTATGTCATAAACAGAGAGGCAATAAGGAAACTGAAGGGTGTAAAGGCAACTGGAATTTTTAATGTCAGTGTGAAGATGCTGAAAGTCAGGGGTAAACTCCTAATCCATGGATTACAAGTGATGCTGTCTGCCGTGTAGCACTCTAGCGCATTTCCTTCTGACTGGAGAAGGGGGTTGGCTGTCCCTCTCTGGAAAGGGAAAGGGGACCGACAGGACTGCAACAATTACACTGCTCAGTGTAGCGGGCAAAGTGTTCTCTCATTTTCTGTTGATGTGAATTCAATCTCAGTTGCTAAAGTTTCAAGAGATCTGAGCAGCCCAGTTTCTCACCCAGCAAGACGACAATTGATTGGATCTTAGCACTTTACACCCTTGTGGAATGCTATTGCGAGTTTTGAGATGGGCTACTCGCAGCCTATGCCGATATCAATAAGGTACATATTTGAATCCGTGCATTGTGAGGCACTCTGGGTCATTCTGCAGATCCAAGGAATACCTGCAAGGAATATTAACCTGATGACTGGTTTATATTCCAGGACTGAGAGTGGTGAAAAGTGTGGAAGAGGCATTTTTGGTTTCTTCCCTGTTAATTAAGGAGCGAGGCAAAGTTGTATCCTTGCTCAATTACGTTTCAACACTTGCATGGATTGGATACAAAGAAAAGTTGTTGCAGAGCATCTGTCAGCAGCAGCAAGATCTCTGAGCTTGCGTTCGTTCTACCGAGTGGAGGAAGCCAAGGGGATTCCCATGTAACTCATAGATGAGTCAAGTTGATCAGTTCTAGGAGGGGCTTAAGATGAGAAGGAAGGATGCATTGAGGCTTGCTTGGAGGAACTGTCAGGAGTGGAGATGGCAGGTGAGTAAAGCGCCATGCCTCCTGGAGTATTCTCCCCGTTAGTTAGTTGATATTGTAAAGGTGTATGGTACAAGTTACCTTATACCGACTACTAACTAATGGGGAGCACATATCAGCAGGGATGTTGCTTCCCCTCCCAATGGTTCCCCAAGCAAGCCTCCATGCTGTTGGTCTTTCCAAGGACAGCTCAGCAGGATAGATCAACTTGTCCCAGTTACGAGTTACATGGGTGTTCCCTTGGTCTCCTCCACTAGGAGTGGTCTTATACAGAAACAATCCTATGAGCTGGATCGACATCCAGGAAGTGTGCCACATGCCCATATAGCCAGAGTTGGTCATCAAGTATTTGATGGTTCGACACAGTCATTCCAGCAATACCTCATGATCCTGCTAAGACATACCAAACACATCGACAAGCCTCTTCAAGTCAATGTTCAGTGTCCATGTCTCACTGACAGAGTATGACAGGAAAGCACAAGTGACTTGAAGATTAGAATCGTTCTCCACCCGCGTACATATCGTCTATACTCATGCTGAGCATGCACTACACCGGGGTTTATCAACCTTTTTTCGGCAGTGGCCCCCTCCAAGGTAATTTGAGCTCTCGTGGTCCCCCCTAAGTGACTACATTTTGGGAAGCAGATATAGGTAATGATCGTTGTTAGGATCAGCCTTCCTGAGTCCTAACGCGTCTAATACTGGTACCACTACGTACACGAACATGCTCTGACAGTTTGACTCAATTCGTTAGCACTGCCTTATGTTAACGTGTAAACAGGAAAAAGATATACTGTGTAAAAAAAGTCAGATAAAGGCTGTCTTTTCTTTTTTCAGGAACATTAAAGGACAAACGGACCAAAATGGGATAGAATGTCCTTGAAAGGACAAATCTAGCAATCCCGAATCCAGTGTTGCCAGCTCATTGGAAGTGAATGTTGCCAGAATTACAGCAAAAAGACGCTGAAGTCGCTAAATGAAGCAGTAGAACAGATGATAAGAAAACACCATAAAACAAATATGAAAATATTAAGCTCATATGAGCAACGCAAACTTAGGAAGTTATGTGGACCCCTTTGGACCTACATTTGCTTAATGTTGTTACTTGTTCCTTTAAAATTTACAATGGCCCCAGAAGTCATATGGCCCACGTTGAGAAACCCTGCACTACTCTACCAAGGTAAGTGAAACTATTAGTGACCGACATCCTCGCCACATCCATAAACAGATTGAACTGTATCACCCAGCAAGCCTCCAAATGACTTGATTTTGGTTTTGGGCCAGAAGACCCTCTGTCCCAGTGATTTTGTCTCCTCATGTAGCAATTCAAGCGCCAACACCAGAACGTCCAGCAATTCCGCGAAAAGTATAGCATCATCAGCAAACACAAGGGCAGTGACCATGATGTCCCAACAGATGCTCTGCAATGACTATGATCAAAAACTTTTCAGAATACCCAGTCCATGTAAATGTTGGAATGTGATTGACCAAGGCTGCATCCCCACTACCCTCTTGAATTAACAGGGAAGAAACCGGAAATGGCTCCCTCACACATCACAGCACTCTCAGTTCCAGAGGCATCAGGTCAATACTCATTGCAGGAGTCCAACGAATAGGGTTGCCACCTTGAGCTCAGAAAAATAAGAAACACATCATATCACTACTTAATACAGAACGAACGTATTTTAAGGAACAGGTGGCAACCTAAATTTATCTAGTCTGCCCTGACTGACAGCTACTGCCCGTTGGTGGTGGAAGGGGGGGAGGGGGGGGTGAACCCTTGACAAACACAATTTTACAGACTGGTTTTGTGATTGAATGAAAAATGTGCTCACTACAAATGTACAATACTGAATGTTATTTGCTTGACCATTCAGACAGCCAAAAGGGAACAAATGGTGTTCCGTATTGGTTCAAAGCGGAACGCAGTATCTCACTCGACAATATGGAACGATTCCTTATTTTAAGGAACGGATGACAACCCTACCCACCCTACCAGAATGTTCCAGAGTGCCTCACGATGCACTAAGTCAAATGCCATCGTGAGATTGACACAGGCTGTGAGTAGCCCCTGTTGAAACTCCTATTGGCATTCCACAAGGACACAAAGTGATAACATTTGGTCAATTGTTGAGTTCCTAGGCATGAACATGGAACACTCAGATATCTGAAACTTAAGCAGATGAGATCGTATTTGCATCAACGGCAAATAAGTGAACACTTCGCCTGGCAGTGTAATACCACAATAACTGCTGCAGCCCTGCCGGACCACTATCCCTTTCCAGACAGGAACAACAAACCCCATATTCCAATCAGGAGTGGCACCAGACTGCCACACAGCAGACAGTACCACGTGTAACCCATAGAGCATGACTTCACCTTCGACTGTCAGCATCTCTGCACTGATAGTACAGACCCCCTCGACTGTCAGCATCTCTGCACTGATAGTACAGACCCCCTTGACTGTCAGCATCTCTGCTCTGATAGTACAGACCCCCTCGACTGTCAGCATCTCTGCACTGATAGTACAGACCCCTTCGACTGTCAGCATCTCTGCACTGATAGTACAGACCCCCTCGACTGTCAGCATCTCTGCACTGATAGTACAGACCCCCTCGACTGTCAGCATCTCTGCACTGATAGTACAGACCCCCTCGACTGTCAGCATCTCTGCACTGATAGTACAGACCCCCTCGACTGTCAGCATCTCTGCACTGATAGTACAGACCCCCTCGACTGTCAGCATCTCTGCACTGATAGTACAGACCCCCTCGACTGTCAGCATCTCTGCACTGATAGTACAGACCCCCTCGACTGTCAGCATCTCTGCACTGATAGTACAGACCCCCTCGACTGTCAGCATCTCTGCACTGATAGTACAGACCCCCTCGACTGTCAGCATCTCTGCACTGATAGTACAGACCCCCTCGACTGTCAGCATCTCTGCACTGATAGTACAGACCCTTCGACTGTCAGCATCTCTGCACTGATAGTACAGACCCCCTCGACTGTCAGCATCTCTGCACTGATAGTACAGACCCCCTCGACTGTCAGCATCTCTGCACTGATAGTACAGACCCCCTCGACTGTCAGCATCTCTGCACTGATAGTACAGACCCCTTCGACTGTCAGCATCTCTGCACTGATAGTACAGACCCCTTCGACTGTCAGCATCTCTGCACTGATAGTACAGACCCCCTCGACTGTCAGGATCTCTGCACTGATAGTACAGACCCCTTCGACTGTCAGCATCTCTGCACTGATAGTACAGACCCCTTCGACTGTCAGCATCTCTGCACTGATAGTACAGACCCCTTCGACTGTCAGCATCTCTGCACTGATAGTACAGACCCCCTCGACTGTCAGCATCTCTGCACTGATAGTACAGACCCCTTCGACTGTCAGGATCTCTGCACTGATATTACAGGCCCCTTCGACTGTCTGGATCTCTGCACTGATAGTACAGGCCCCTTCGACTGTCTGGATCTCTGCACTGATATTACAGACCCCTTCGACTGTCAGCATCTCTGCACTGATAGTACAGGCCCCTTCGACTGTCTGGATCTCTGCACTGATATTACAGACCCCTTCGACTGTCAGCATCTCTGCACTGTAGTACAGACCCCTTCGACTGTCAGCATCTCTGCACTGATATTACAGGCCACTTCGACTGTCAGCATCTCTGCACCGATATTACAGACCCCTTCTGTCTGTTATTTATTAGCTAGCTATAGGTACACGGGTAACTATACAGCTGGCAACACACACATGCGCTGCGCGGGACGCGTAGTTCAGTCCACCACCACCTCTCTCAGCGGCCACGCACACACACAACGAGAACTAGGGATTTGGCTTTTATTCCTACATTGTGTGCTTTCTGTGTGACTTAGCAATATATAAAGAAAACCTACGACCTTCTTTCATTCGCCTATGAGCCTGCGAGTGACGAGAAGACGAGACACATGGCGCAGTGAGTGCAGACAGCCGACATAGAGGGAGACAAGCCATCACGCAGCCAGCCAGGCCGCTACACCTGTGGATTCACGCGTTTACGCCTTTATAGTGAATACAGTGACTATCCAGTGCCTACAGTGACAGTGAAGTGTGGATGATTGCTATTTACGGTGGTTTTGCGTAGTTTTAAGGCTCTCAAGCGCTTAAAACAGGCTGACCATCGTATCATCTACGCATCAAGGAGGAGAGAGCGTCACACCCTCCCTCCATCACTGCCAGCGGTACACTGCCTCACGAAAGCAACGCCGTTGCCGGTGCCACTTTAGTCTGGAATGCTACCCATAAAAAAAGTTGCATTTTACCCACAAAAATCCCACAAATTTTTATGATATACCCACAAATCTACCCACAAATATTCGTAATTTTTATAGTAACTATTTTTCATGGTGGTTAATAAAATCAACAGAATAAATGTGCACATGTATTTACACGATTATTTCTGCATCATTTTATAACAAAATTGTAGTTAAAAAATAAAAATAAAAAATTCCTTCAGAAACAGCAGCCAGAAGTAGTTAGTTTAGCGGAAAGAAGAATTTTAACTAATAAGGCTACAACTGGCTTGAGCGATCATTCACTAGTTTTAGTCCGTGTCTATGGAAATTATATCATCATTAGCCTCTTCAGCACTATCTTTAGCTCCAAAGTTTCTAATAATTTCATTGGAAGGTACAAAAGTTGAGCAGTTCAGTGACTGCAGTTTCAGTCCATAGCGAATTTGCAATATGGCTTCAACTGATCTTACACTTAGCCTATTCCTTAATTTTGAATGAACTACGTTCATTTGTGAAAAGATTCTCTCAATGCTCGCATTTGAGTAAGGCAAGGACAGTAGTGAGAGTGCAAGTGATGATAAATTTGGAAACTTTTTTACACCTGAGCTCATTGTGTATTCATTTACCTCAGCCCAGAAACTAACAGTATCATTAAGGCATTCTTTGGGCCACTGCACAAAGCTGACATTTTCCCATTCATTCTCCAAACTATCCATATCTGCAAATGTTGATTTATATCTGCAGGCAACAGGCACAATAGACCGTTTGCACTGGGAAGTAACGTTAGAGGGATGAAAGTTCTTTAACATCAGGAGAATGTCAACATTGTCTGGAAGGCGCCTCTGTACTTCAGTTAAGAGTTCTAACATGAAATTTTTGCAGCGTTCTTTAACACAACTGATCTGCTCACTACTCAGAGAACATGACTGTGCAAATGAGTTGAACTCATGACCAAAGTTTATGACTGTATGTCAGGGGTTCTCAACCTTTATCACGTCAAGTACCCCCTGAGTTATAAGACCATCAACCCGAACCCCCAGTAATCTGACATCGAACAGAATGGTAATTTAGTGACTAACTCAAGATACAATGGTACTGCAAAGGATATTATCAAATGATTCAAATTTTAATGACTTTATTTAGACTGTAAGGGAATGTCTAAGTGGAAGTATGCCTTATTTTTTTTTTTATAGTTCAATACCAATTTTCTTACGCTTCAATACCAAATTTACCCTAGTTTGGTATTGAAAACAAAAAAAATGGCAACCCTGCCCCCCACCCTCACTCACAGTTGCTGTTTGAACGTGACCCGACATGATACGGAGCGCCTCTCCGTCTCTCTCTCACACACACACACACACACTCTCTCTCTCTCTCTCTCTCTCTCTCTCTCTCTCTCTCTGCAGATTTAACTAGCCTATTTAAAAAAAACAATTTCATCAGCCATCTAAGTACCCCTGGAAATCTTCTTGTGAACCCCTGGGGGTTCACGAACCCCAGGTTGATAACCCCTGCTGTATGTGGTAGGATGTAGCTCTGAATGCTAAGATTTGGCAGGCTTTCTTTGGGACACTTTGACAAGTAATTAGAGTCAACTACTACTTGCATAAGGCTACGGTACATATCCAGTAGATCATCAGTGATTTTTGTAATATCAACATTCTGGCCCTGGAAAAGTTTATTCATTCTCACAACCTCCTTCAGGATCTTTCTGAGAAACAAAAGATATAGCTTGGTTTGAGGATCCTTGTAAGCATTTGCAAGCTCTTTTGATATGTGGCAACGTTCTTTTGAAGAAGCCATTTCAAAATGAAGTTTCAAAGCATCCCATTCATCAAGTATGACATTGATTGCTTCCAAGCGTGCCAACCACCGTGTAGTAGCCAAACCCGGGACTTTCTTGGGCACACTACTACAACCTTCTAGTACCTTATACAGCTCTTGATACGTGTGCATTCTCTTTGGGCTGTTTGAGAACCAGGTATGTGTTTCTCTAACTATAAACAAAATAACCGTGGGAAGAACATCACAGGCTTTGGCAGCAGCTAAATGGAGCGAGTGACATACGCATCGTACAAGAGTCAACTCAGGATTATCATTCTTCAGTAGAGTAGAAAGAGAATGTGTTTGTCCAACCATTGCGCTAGCCCCATCAGTACCTATGCCAATCAACTTGTTGAGATCTAAACCATCCTCCTCAAGACAGCCTTTCAGTGTTGTGTAGATAGTGTGTGCAGTTGTATCCTTCAAAGGTAGAAGACGATAAAATGTATCAACTACGCTTCTTTACACTGTAAAACCTAATACTCAATCCCAAACATGTGATATTTGCCTCATTTGTGCTTTCATCCACTGTCAAGCTGTAGTGTTGGTCACCTATTTCATTTCTCATCTCCTGTGCAAATGATGGGGCCAATACATGTTTCTGCAAACGAGCACATTTTGTACGATGAAGCTTGATTTTCTGTAGTGTACTTGATTTTTTGTCTAACTGAGGTACTAATTCACCCAAATGATCTATTGACAAAGTAGAAGCATGCTCAGAAATAAACACAGCCAATTTCAGTTCAGCTACTTTTGTAGGGTCATTTTCTGCAAGCTTAAAACTGTCTTTAATCGATGACTGAACTTTACTTCCAGATGGCTTTATGTTATCGATGTGTCTCTTTGTTTCAGCATGTCCAAGAATGGTTTTCAAGTGTGCTTGCAAGGAAGTGCCACAAACTTTGCATCTGGCTTTGGTGCTGTCACCCGGAAATGGCTGCAGCCATCCTGAGGGGAAAAAAACGAGTCCTATGTATTTCCTATGCATTTATATATTAATGTATTCGTTTACCATAGCTATATACCACCTACTAAGAATTAAGTTAACTATAGTCACACACACACACACACACACACTATATATATATATATATATATATATATATATATATATATATATATATATATATATATATATATACAAAGCAACAATAAAACTAAAACTAACCTTTGAATCGGCTGTCAGTTTCCCAAACTGTCCTGTAATGCTGAGTATATTTCTTGTCACTCATGGCAGGAGCTGGGAACCCAAGGCCTACTCTGTTACGTACAGTACTGTTCAGCTAGTCCACTTGTACCATGCACGGGTACTGTTGGTTGAACCGATGTAGTGAGTAGGTGAGTGAAGAGTGGCACTGTGAGAGACCGTCACCGTGGTGTGGACTGTTGACTGAACGTGATCAAAACAGGAAGCGTACGGGTCCCGCGGCGCGGCGGGCGAGGCGGAGGCGCTGCAGCACTCAAAGCAACGGGATAACAAACCACTCTTGCATGCACGGGTCCCGGACGCTTCCTATTTTTCATATCTTGACTGAGCGTACGGCAGGATACAATAATAATAATAATAATAATAATAATGTAATCGTAGATTTATATATTCAGCATAAAAGTCCTAAAACTACCCACACATACAATGAACACCCATAAATTTTACCCACAAATAGACTTAAAATCGCCTCACCCACAAAGGCACCCACAATTATCCTGCTTACCCACAGATTTGTGGGTAAAAACCCACAAAATGGCAACGTTCTTTTGAAGAAGCCATTTCAAAATGAAGTTTCAAAGCATCCCATTCAACGGAGCTGCTAGAGTCGGCCATCTTGGGCTGCTCTTCTTCCTCTTGTGGCCACCACAGCTCACAGCTGACTCACCACGCGACAACACCACACCCAGGCACACATGTTAACACACATTCCAAACACACACACGTCTATATAGGAGGCCGAGGAGTTGATCCCCTCTTTATATAGAGTGCTGTTGTTCAGTGTACATGCTAGGGCCGACTACGAGGTCCAAGTCAAGACCACTTGCAGCCATGGGTGAACCAACGGAGTTGTCACAGCTTCTCAAGTACTTCGAGGAAACTCGACGGGCCGAGGACGCAAAAAGGCGACAGGAAGACAAGGAAAGACGTCTTGAGGAGGAACAGCGACGCCAGGAGGAGGAGCGACGCCAGGACAAGACAAGAAGGAGGGATGACGAGTTTAAGGCACTACTGGCAGCACTTACTGGCCAGCAGATAGCTGCAACACGCCACACCCCCGATAACGCTCCCGCTCGCAACTCACAGTCACCTAAAGCCGTGGCTAAACTTCCTCCACCGCTACAGCAAGATGTCACCTTCCAAAACTTCGGCGATTGGAAGAGCAAGTGGACAGACTATGCAACAATGATAGATCTCTCCACCCTGTCCACCCCTGTCCAAACAACACGCTCAACTAAGGATGTGTTTATCCCCTGAGATGCTTCACACACTTCGCACCAGACTCAAGACCCCCGACAACACTACCTCTTCGGTCGAAGACGTTCTCAACACCCTGAAGGGATTCGTTAGGGAACAGACAAACGAGGCCCTGCGACGCAAGGATTTGTTCAGCTGCAGGCAAGAGGTCGGGGAGAAATTCAACGAGTTCTACGTCCGTATTAGACTTCTCGTCGAGGCAGTGGATGTGTGTAAGGCAGGGGACAACGCCTGTTACGAGATGCAGCTCAAACAGGTCATCATGATGGGCGTCCGGGATGAACAACTCATCCAAGAACTCATTCCCAAAATCCCTACTTCCACTCTGGAGGAGGTAGTGTAACAGTGTTATGCTTTTGAGGCGACTCACACAACAGCTTCAGTCATCACTGCACCTGGAAAGCAAGTTTTTGCGACGTCGCAATACAAAGCTCACAAGAAGGCAAAGCAGAAGCCTCCACCACTTCCCACGCTCAAGGAGACATGCAACTGCTGCACAAGGAAGCACGAGAAAGACAAGTGTCCAGCCAGAGATGCCAAGTGTAACAACTGTGGTAACCGCGGTCACTGGGCCCGTACTCCACGCCGTCCAGCCACGAAGGGTACCTGTCGCGGATGTCAGCGTGTGGACCACTATGACCAGTACTGCAGGTCGTCTAAGGGCCAAGGGAGCGATGCAGAGACCAAAGGGCGTGCACAAGAGTCTTCACGTCAGCCACGAAAGGACTCTAAGGGCAACGGAGCTCGGCTCGTCCGTTCCACTTCACGCAACTCGCCAGCATCTTCCCCACCCGTCACCGTCACCGCCGTACACAGCAACGGATCGAGTTCTCTTTTCATGCTGCCAGACACGGGAGCAGACGTGACCATCATCGGCCCAGGGCACCTCGCACGGCTCGGACTGTCTACCAGCGATCTCCAGCCACCATCCACCGACCCGAGATACACGGCAGACGGCTCACCCATGACGCCTGCCCTTGGATCGCTGCAGGTGGAGTTATCCCTCAAGGATGTCACGACAGAGGCGTGGATCGACGTACACAATGACGTTCCCGTCCCCTTGCTGTCGTTCCAAGCCTGCAAGGAGCTACGACTGATCCCCAACCGCTTCCCGCAACCCATCGCGGAGGTCACTCATGCGAGCGTGCGTGTCGAGGCGCAGAGCGGCGAAGCCCCCGCTGTCCCGGTCTCTGCACCCCCAGCCACCGCACCCTCGACTCACCCTCCGCTACCCAGCCCTTCCGTCCCGACACCAGCCCTTCCCTTCAACACCGCTACTACTCCGGCACAGGCCAGGGCGTTTTTTCTCAAGGAGTACAAGTGCGTGCTCATGTCTCGGGCGGACCTCAACAATTCACCTCTGAAACCCATGACGGGCACACCGATGAGGATCTATCTACGTGAGGGTGCACAACCATTCGCGATCCACACGCCTCGCCAGATCCCGTTGGCTTTCCAGGAGGAGGTGAAGAAGGAGCTGCAGACCATGGTGTCACAGGGCATCATTGCACCTGCCAACGATACTCCAGCCCCCTGGTGTCACCCACTCGTTGCAGTTGCCAAACCCAACGGCGGCGTGAGGATCACCACTGACCTGTCGAAGCTCAACGGTCAGGTGTCACGACCTGCTCACCCCTCGCCAACACCTTTCGCAGCCATCAGGAGCGTAGACCCGAAGGCAAGACACTTCACCACCATCGATGCGCTGTGCGGCTACTGGCAACTCGAGCTAGCAGAGGAAGACCAGCACCTCACTACCTTCATCACACCTTACGGCCGCTACACATATTTACGTGGCCCGATGGGATTCGCAGCGACGGGTGACGCTTTTTGTCGTCGCGGAGACGAGGCACTGCAAGGCATCTCCCGCTGCGGCAAGGTAGTCGACGACGTTCTTCTCCACGACGAAGACTTCCTCGAGCATCTACGACGAGTCAACATGGTCCTGGCCAGGTGCAGAGCGTACGGCATCACACTTAACGCTGACAAGTTTGTTCTCGCCGTCCCAGCAGTGAAGTTCTGCGGATTCATCCTATCTGCTGACGGGATAGCGGCAGACCCAGAGAAAGTCGCCGCCATAGCAGACTTCCCCACGCCAGCCAACATTACGGACCTGAGGTCGTTCATGGGCCTAGTCAACCAGCTCACGGAGTTCTCACCCGACATCGCTGCTAACGCCCAACCCCTCAGACCCCTCATGAGCCCACGGCGTGCATTCGTGTGGACTGCTGACCACGAGGCAGCCTTCTCCAAGGTGAAGGAAGCTCTCTCGCGTCCACCGCTGCTCGCCATGTTCGACCCGCACCTGCCCACGATTCTGCAGACCGACGCATCTCGTCTCTACGGAATCGGCTACGCACTTCTTCAAGACCACGGCAGCAACAACCTTCGCTTGGTCCAGTGTGGCTCCCGCTTCTCGTCAGACGCAGAGACGCGATACGCCACCATTGAGTTGGGGATGCTAGCTACAACCTGGGCGATGCACAAGTGCAAGTACCACCTCATAGGCTTGCACCACTACGAACATGTGACGGACCACCGCCCGCTCATCCCTATCCTGAACCACTACACCCTCGACGCTGTAGAGAACCCTCGTCTGCAGCGCCTGAAGGAGAAGCTGTCGCCATACGTCTTCACCACCAAGTGGCGTGCAGGCAAGATGCTCTGCATCCCTGACGCGCTGTCCCGCCACCCAGTGAAGCATCCAGAGACTGGCGACGACATGCTTCACAACATCTCCGTCCGGGACGCCGTTACTCTGAGGGCAGTGCGTACCCTAACCTTGCCCGAGGACCAGAACCCGACGGGAGACGTACGGCAAGCAGCACGCAACGACGAGACGTATGCAAGACTGTTGGAGTGTGTACGCCACGGCTTCCCATCCCACCGATACGACCTACACAACTCGCTCCTGCCATTCTGGAAGATTCGCGATGAGCTCTACTGCGACGGTGACCTCCTACTCTACGGCCCGCGCGTCATAGTACCAGCAGCGCTACGCAAGTCAGTTCTACAGCGTTTGCACGACAGCCACCGCGGATCCGAGGCTACAAAGCGCCGTGCAGGGCAAACAGTCTTCTGGCCGGGCATAAACGCCGACATTACCAACGTCGTGCGCGCTTGCGAAGCCTGCTAGACACTTCTACCCAGTCAACAGCAGGAGGAGTACAAGAACGACGACCATCCCACACGACCTTTCGAGTCTATGTCAGCGGACCACTTCTCCGTGGCAGGGAAAGCATTCCTTGTCATCGCGGACCGCCTGTCTGGGTGGCCAGTCGTCTTCCCGTGCGGCAGGGACACTACCGCTGACGCCACCATACGCCAGTTCAGGAGCTACTTCCGCGACTTAGGCGTCCCCCTGCGACTGAGAACCGACGGCGGACCCCAGTTCACAAGCAGCGCTTTCAAGCAGTTCCTGACTCGCTGGGGTGTTCGACATACAGTGACTTCCCCCCACTACCCGCAGTCTAACGGCCATGCTGAAGCGGCCGTAAAGTCCATGAAACACCTAATCATGAAGGTCGCTCCCACGGGCAACATAGACTGCGAGGACTTTGACAGGGGCCTTCTGGAAGTCCGCAACACTCCCAACCGCAGTGGTCGCTCGCCTGCTCAAATCCTGTACGGTCACCCTCTCCGCACCTGTGTTCCAGCCCACCACGCTTCCTTCCGGGCAGAGTGGCAGGCCGAAGCGGAGGAGTGCGATCGCCGTGCAGCACAACAGACAGAGCAGGCAATACAGCGCTACAACCAGCACGCGCGTCAACCGCCCCTCCTACTCGTCAACCAGCGCGTCCGCGTTCAGGACCGTGTCTGGCCTCTGGGACAAGGACGGCATTGTGATGGCGCGCGGACGATCGCGGCAGTTTCAAGTTCGCCTCCCGAGTGGACGCCTTCTTCAGAGAAACCGCCGCCACCTGCGCCCCGCAGCAGTCCCTGACGAGGACCCTGTGTGCCCGGAACCTCCTGACGACAGGCCCCGGGACCCACCAGCTCTCCGGCGATCACCCCGTCTACGTGGCCGGACTGATGAGACATCACGCTGAAGATTCCACTATCAGCTTGAAGCGGAAGGGGAGGTGTGGGTTATTTATTAGCTAGCTATAGGTACACGGGTAACTATACAGCTGGCAACACACACATGCGCTGCGCGGGACGCGTAGTTCAGTCCACCACCACCTCTCTCAGCGGCCACACACACACACAACGAGAACTAGGGATTTGGCTTTTATTCCTACATTGTGTGCTTTCTGTGTGACTTAGCAATATATAAAGAAAACCTACGACCTTCTTTCATTCGCCTATGAGCCTGCGAGTGACGAGAAGACGAGACACACCTTCGACTGTCAGCATCTCTGCACTGATATTACAGACCCCTTCGACTGTCAGCATCTTTGCACTGATATTACAGACCCCAGCTGCCTTTCCACCCTTCAACTTCCTCACAGCCTCTCTTACCTCAGCAAAAGTGTGGAATTTCGTCGAAAGGTGATTAGCAACCACCTTCTGCAAACCAGTCAGAAGCTGTTCCCTAGGGGGATCTGCCATGAACAGCTGCCCAGAGTAATCTGCCCATCAAGCCTGGTTCCCTGTCTGTGTCTGATACTATTCTCTGGTCATCAGCTATTCTGATAGTAATCGTCTCAGATGTGGATTTGGGGTGGAGCGTGTTCAGAGCTCAGAAGGCTGGTCTATGGTAGTTTGCATTTAGGTAGCACTCGACATTCACAGCAAGACCTCAGACATACCTTCCTTATCCCTCCTCAGAAGGTTTTTAGTCCTTTGTGACAGTCCTGTATATGTCAGAGTCCCCCACCCAACCTGGCAACACAATATTCTCCAGTGTCACCTTCAAGGCAACTCCACCTAGACCTTGGACACTTTCCAGTACACTCTTTGGCAGCTTTTAAAGTTTCATGGTTAAAGGTATTCCTTTCCAGGGTTCTCCAGGGTACAAAGAACCTCAAGGCCCGTACCAAGAGTCGTGAAGGTCGAGCCGCGTACCTTCCCTTCGACAATGTAGGCACGGCCTCAGACCGTGCGTTCAATCCTTACCACAAGTCGCTCGGGAAGGTAAATGCACATACACACACTGAAACCTTCTTTTCACCTACCAGATCTAATGCACGCACACGCATACAAACACAGTGCTATTCATGGAGGTATAATACCTCCATGGTGCAATTACAGCCATAATGTTGTCCGTTTTATTCCGTCTGTCCACTCATGAATGTAGATGTGGCACCTGCGCATTGTGAGTTTGTGATTGCGTGAAGATCATTTGAATGTTTGTGTATACAAAAAATCTTCAAACCATCGTATATGAACTGCAAACAAAAGATTTACGTCGATAATATACCATACAAGGACACGAAGAAACAACTTGTCTATCAAACAGTATAGTTTGATCATACTCGAACGATCTATGCTATCCTATAGCCTTTCAGATATTCATATTTCATCTCATTTAACCCTATAAGCTCCGACATTTTCAAATTTTCGCGCTCGTAACACCTTGCATCGTACTCATTTTTCTGAACAACGATAACGCTCATCAACACTAAATACTGGTACCGAATCAATAGTGTAAAACAATAGTGAATAATGAGTGAAAAGAAGCTAATGGAAAGTAAAAAAGGGTATAAAAAAAACGGAGGTAACTCTCTTCCTCCTCCTCCCTCCTTCCCTCCCTCCCTCTGTCGCTTGTCTCAGGTTTGGAGGAAGAATGTAGACATCTTAACTCGCAAAACAAATATCGTACACACGCATCATTTATGTATACCTCGCTGATAATTTTCTTCCTCTTCTTCCTCTTCCTTTTCTTCTTCCTCTTCCTCTTCCTCTTCTTCTTCCTCTTCCTCTTCTTCTTCCTATTCTTCTTCTTCTTCCTCTTCCTCTTTCTCTTCTTCTTATTCTTCCTCTTCTTCCTCCTCTTCCTCCTCTTCCTCTTCTTCCTCTTCTTCCTCATCTTCCTCATCTTCCTCATCTACCTCTTCTTCCTCTTCTTCCTCCTCTTCCTCTTCTTCCTCTTCTTTCTCCTCTTCCTCTTCTTCCTCCTCTACCTCTTCTTCCTCCTCTTCCTCTTGTTCCTCTTCTTCCTCCTCTTCCTCTTCTTCCTCCTCTACCTCTTCTTCCTCCTCTTCCTCCTCTTCCTCTTCTTCCTCCTCTTCCTCCTCTTCCTTTTCTTCCTCTTCCTCCTCCTCCTCCTCCTCCTCCTCCTCCTCCTCAGACTCTTCTTCTCCCTCTTCCTCTTCTTCTTCCTCCTCTTCCTCTTCTTCTTCCTCCTCTTCCTCTTCTTCTTCCTCCTCTTCTTCTTCCTCTTCTTCCTCTTCTTCTTCCTCTTCTTTCTTTTCTTCTTCTTCCTCTTCTTCTTCCTCTTCTTCTTCTTCCTCTTCTTCCTCCTCTTCCTCTTCTTCCTCCTCTTCCTCCTCTTCTTCCTCTTCTTCTTCCTCCTCTTCCTCTTCTTCCTCCTCCTCTTGATGGTGGTGGTGGTGGTGGTGGTGATGATGATGGTGGTGTTGGTGCATGATAATGGTGGTGGTGGTCGTGGTAGTGGTGGTGATGGTGGTGGTGGTGGTAGTGATGATGGTGGTGGTGGTCGTGGTGGTGGTGGTGATGGTGGTGGTGGTGGTGATGATGATGGTGGTGGTTGTGATGATGGTGATGGTGGTGGTGATGATGGTGGTGGTGGTGATGGTAGTGGTGATGATGGTGGTGGTGGTGGTGGTGATGGTGGTGGTGGTGGTGGTGGTGGTGGTGGTGGTGATGATGGTGGTGGTGGTGGTGGTGGTGTTGATGATGATGATGATGATGATGGTGGTGGTGATGATGGTGGTGGTGGTGATGGTAGTGGTGATGATGGTGGTGGTGGTGGTGGTGATGGTGGTGGTGGTGGTGGTGGTGGTGATGATGGTGGTGGTGGTGGTGGTGGTGATGATGGTGGTGGTGGTGGTGGTGGTGATGGTGGTGATGATGGTGGTGGTGTTGATGATGATGATGATGGTGGTGGTGATGATGGTGGTGGTGGTGATGCATGATAATGGTGGTGGTGGTGGTGGTGATGGTGGTGGTGGTGGTAGTGTTGTTGTTGTTGGTGGTGGTGGTGTTGGGGTGTGATGATGGTGGTGGTGGTGATGATGGTGGTGGTGGTAGTGGTGTATTAGTCCAGCAGCAGGGTCCGTGAAATTTAGGAATCGTTCAACACCCCCTACAGATAAGGTTTGGCTTGATAGGATCGTTGGGTAGACCCTCTGGAACACCCCATGGTGGTGGTGGTGATGGTAGTGGTGATGATGGTGGTGGTGGTGGTGGTGATGGTGGTGGTGGTGGTGGTGGTGATGATGGTGGTGGTGGTGGTGGTGGTGATGGTGGTGATGATGGTGGTGGTGTTGATGATGATGATGATGGTGGTGGTGATGATGGTGGTGATGCATGATAATGGTGGTGGTGGTGGTGGTGATGGTGGTGGTGGTAGTAGTGTTGTTGTTGTTGGTGGTGGTGGTGTTGGGGTGTGATGATGGTGGTGGTGGTGATGATGGTGGTGGTGGTGATGATGGTGGTGGTGGTAGTGGTGTATTAGTCCAGCAGCAGGGTCCGTGAAATTTAGGAATCGTTCAACACCCCCTACAGATAAGGTTTGGCTTGATAGGATCGTTGGGTAGACCCTCTGGAACACCCCTAGGTAGTTTGTGGTTTTAAATTGTGGTATCACTTAAAAAATATAGACCGATTTACAAAAAAAAAGTGAGAAAAATAATTTTTGCGTAATCACTTCATTTTATTAACAGGAATCAGAGTTATTTTGGACGAAAAATACATGTGTTATATATCAAATGGTTCGCAATGAAATACTCTATCAGTACATGTATATGAAGTTTGGCTTCTACCTCACTTCTGATGAGGGTATTACGTGAAATGCAAGAAGAGTGGAAGAAAATGCTAGTTTTCCATTTTTGTATCATATTGTGACTACTTCTCCTTCCTTTCATATAAAACATAAATTGTTTCTTATGCCACCAAAAACTGCCCCTATTATTCTATTATATCTTGTGAAAGAATGAGCAACATACATCAATTATTATTACCGCAGGAAGAACGTTAGTATCAACAATCCATAGTCACTCCGCACAGAAAATTTTTCAACACAGTTATTAACACTGGTATTAACAGAGTTATTCAATATCTTCTTCATCTGTGGTCTCATCAGCGACAGTTCTTTGATTTTCACACACTTCTTGGGCCATGCATGAACATGACTCTATGCATGGCATATTGTTTGCCCGGCATGCACAGTTTGCTCGTCGGCATGCAGACTTCCGGCAGTGGCAGACTGTTAGCTCGATGAGGCCTCTGGGTGCTGGATCTTTCGTCATTAGCACGGGTTGGAGTGTATTATCCTCAACTATCCAACCATGTCCAGAAGGTGGTGGTAAGTTTTGTGTTGATTCCAAAGCTTTCTTCCACACACGGGACTGATAATTGGCTCTGTTCATGTGCTGCAGCAAACTATCACTAGTTGGGGGTAAGCTTTCATTACACCATGAGTTCATGTCTGGGAACCACGCCATAAGTCGGTCAACCAAACCATTTGCTCAGGTATGGACAGACATGGCGCTAGAACAATCCATCAACCTCGACAGCAAGACAAGTGGTGGCATCGTAGGCATTAGTAAGAGACCAGGAGCACTGGAACGATGGTTTCTGACATGGCATGAACGAGCAGCAATAGCAACAGCAATGAAAGAGATGTGTGGCCTACATGACTCAGATCGTGTGGGTACTCACAGAGAAGGAGCATCAAAGAGGGTTGAGAGAGATGAAGCAGATATTCAGAAACTGATAAGGATCATAACATCAGGGATGATGACAGATCCCTTTTCCCTGGATGAGGACGAGCATTGTGTCTCACCACTTGTCAACATTGCAACTGGAGTTGTGATGCCGCCAGATACTGCCGCATGCCTACTGAATTCCTACGACGCCGGCACTACTCAGATGATGGACTTTGTTGAACAAAGACTAAATATCAATAACGTGAATTTTTTTAATGCTATACCAAACCTGAAGATCAAAACATTTGCCTCTCTAGCAAAGAAGAAAACAGTGAAAACAGCTGACAAAAAGGTACTAACTTTTGGTGCTGACCGTGACCTTTTTGGTCGACTTGTGATTGCAGCAAGAGCTCGAGATATTGACTTGAAAGATGTACTAAGTTATGAACTTGCAACAGTACCATACTCCCTTGCACATCCTGATGGCAGTCTAAGGAAGACAAACAAAGGCGTACTCCTTACGGAGTTGGAGAAAAGGATTCAAGTTCAACCAAATCCGCCACCAATAGCCAGTGGGAAGTGTTCAGCACACCTCTTTGATGCAATGGCAGTGATACAGGTAACAAAGTTTGGTGGGGTAGTGACCTTCGGTGAAATGGCTTCCAAATATTACAACCAGCTTATTGCACCGCTTGGTAAAAATGGATGTCGGCGTGTTGATGTTGTCTTTGACCGCTACCTTGATCTGTCAATCAAGGCTGGGGAGCGAAGGAAACGTGGTGCATCTGCAGGCTTACAGGTCAACATTCAAGGTCCAGACACACCAGTCCCAAAGCAGTGGTCCAAGTACATAAGCAACCAAAACAACAAAGTTAACCTAAATGCATTCCTGGCAGAAACCTGGTGCCAAATGGGTGTTGATAATCTGCCTGATGGACAAGAACTTGTCATCGGTGGTGGTTTCAAAAATTCAACAAGGTCAGTTCGAGTCATAAAAGGGCACTGTGAAGACCTAGCCAACCTCAAGTCAGACCACGAAGAGGCTGACACACGGCTGCTACTGCATGCCAAACATGCATCATATGATCACAGCAGAATAATCATTCAATCCCCGGACACAGATGTAGCTGTCCTGTCCACATTTCACTACAGCAACCTACACTGCCAGGAACTGTGGTTTCGAACAGGAGCTAAAGACAAAGTGAGGTATCTGCCTATCCACAGTCTTGCCCAAGATCTAGGACCACAACTGTGCAGAGCCTTACCAGGATTCCATGCACTAACGGGCTGCGATTCTAACAGTGGCCTCTCAGGGCTGGGAAAGAAGAGGGGTCTGAACATTCTCCTCAAAAGTAAAGAATATCAGTGCAGTCTTGGACAGCTTGGAGAAGAACTGCAACTCTCTACTAGCACATCGGAAGCATGTGAGGGTTTTGTTTGTTCTGTCTACACCACAGCAGAAAAGGCAGGGAGAAAAATAAATGATGTCAGATACTGGTTGTTCTGCCAAAAGGGACAGAAAAATGAAAGCTTACCCCCAACTAGTGATAGTTTGCTGCAGCACATGAACAGAGCCAATTATCAGTCCCGTGTGTGGAAGAAAGCTTTGGAATCAACACAAAACTTACCACCACCTTCTGGACATGGTTGGATAGTTGAGGATAATACACTCCAACCCGTGCTAATGACGAAAGATCCAGCACCCAGAGGCCTCATCGAGCTAACAGTCTGCCACTGCCGGAAGTCTGCATGCCGACGAGCAAACTGTGCATGCCGGGCAAACAATATGCCATGCATAGAGTCATGTTCATGCATGGCCCAAGAAGTGTGTGAAAATCAAAGAACTGTCGCTGATGAGACCACAGATGAAGAAGATATTGAATAACTCTGTTAATACCAGTGTTAATAACTGTGTTGAAAAATTTTGTGTGCGGAGTGACTATGGATTGTTGATACTAACGTTCTTCCTGCGGTAATAATAATTGATGTATGTTGCTCATTCTTTCACAAGATATAATAGAATAATAGGGGCAGTTTTTGGTGGCATAAGAAACAATTTGTTTTATATGAAAGGAAGGAGAAGTAGTCACAATATGATACAAAAATGGAAAACTAGCATTTTTTTCCACTCTTCTTGCATTTCACGTAATACCCTCATCAGAAGTGAGGTAGAAGCCAAACTTCATATACATGTACTGATAGAGTATTTCATTGCGAACCATTTGATATATAACACATGTATTTTTCGTCCAAAATAACTCTGATTCCTGTTAATAAAATGAAGTGATTACGCAAAAATTATTTTTCTCACTTTTTTTTGTAAATCGGTCTATATTTTTTAAGTGATACCACAATTTAAAACCACAAACTACCTAAGGGTGTTCCTGAGGGTCTACCCAACGATCCTGTCAAGCCAAACCTTATCTGTAGGGGGTGTTGAACGAAATCCCTTATTTGGCCTTGTACAGGAAGTAGCTGCTGGACTATATGATGATGGTGGTGGTGGTGGCAGTGTTGTTGTTGTTGTTGTTGGTGGTGGTGGTGGTGTTGGGGTGTGATGATGGTGGTGTTGTTGTTGTTGGTGGTGGTGGTGGGGGTGGGGATGTTGAAGTGTAAAGCAACTCTTTGTGATCCAAGGCAAGAGGTTTGTGGAGCGAGTTGTGAGATTCAAGGTGGCGGCGCGTCAGCTTCAGCGGCATCACCTCGGGATAAGGATAGGGCATCAAAATATATAGAGGCTAGTGGACGAAACATTTTTTGAGGTGCGACGTCCCTCTTGCTGGCGACTGTACAATTACACTGTACTGCCTGGGAGTTGGGATGGCATGCTCCTCCCTTCTCTATTGTTGTTTACTTGCAATAATAAACTATCAATCAATCATCAATCACAAGCTTGTGTCACCGGCTGCCCGTTGACAACACACACGCTAGAACTAATGCCATCTAGAGGGCCTTGCTAGAACGCACCTAGAATGCACGCTACCAACGACGGATATAGCCTATATAGTCTTCCTTCATTATAGTTACCACAGCCAGTTTGTTTGCTGGTCTGTTTAGTGTATCAGCTAAAGCTTTATTAACAAAAAAAAAAAAAAAAAAAAATGCAAAACATGCAGTATACAACACGGGTATATATACTTGTAACAGTAATAGTATCATCGTATCGTATAGGTTATATTGTACATCTGACCCTCGGCAGCCGTTTCAACGCGTTTGTTCCATAATGCATCGACTGTGTTTCAAAATGATTGGCGTCAGTTTCTCGAAATATTCGTGTATAGCAAAATAACGAGGATTCATATGGTTCTTATTGATATCACATGTTAATCTAGGGTATTTTCTGCGTTTATCTGAAGGACTGTTTTTCTTTTACACATGATAAAAAAAAAATGTATCGTTTTGATAGAAGTGCCTGAGGGGTGGCCAGATGTGGCCACACTCGGACCTTTTAAGGTTAAGGGATATAAAATGACGTACGACTCTGGAAGTGTCTATAAATAAGGAATTTTGATGTTGTATGTATAAATAACATGGGTAGCATAATATACTCCAAATAGCCTAGCATCGCATTCAGCAGTTATTATTTATTATTTCACGTTTTTTTTTCCATTATTAATCGTTATTTGCATGCAGTAAATTATTAATTACCCTTTGTTTGCACTTACAGAGCCAGATGTCTTAACTGAAATGAGAAAGAATTTGAAAAACCTTGGATCGTCGGAAAATGTGAGCCACGAAGGTTCCCGCCTGCTGGCTGGTTTCTCTGTGCTTTGAAGGCGCGTGCTGTTGTCGTAAACAAGACACATATATTTGCTGCAACTATAATATACGACTTTCCAATTAGGGAAAATATTTTCTCAGGTTGTTTTAACTGAACCGTAACAATTTGCCACGCCAAATTTGGAAAATAAGCATTTTTCCTCGAAGGTCTGCGGGAAGACACGGGGTAGACCGTGCCTTCCCTTCGTCTCTCCCGCAGACCTTTGTTCCAAAAATGCTAGTGACTATAGGTGCGCACCGTCCTTCCCTTCGATCTTCGTGACTCTTGGTACGGGCCCAAATCAATTTGAGACTGCCACCCTATACTCTTGAGCACACGCCTGGTCCTTTGGTTTCAATCTCTTTGCCTCACCACCAGTAGTACTATAACTAGTTGGGTGGCAAGGCTGGAACCAGGAGCAAGGAATCAATGCTCAGCCTTCTGGGAAGAACTATATATGTTTCTGGTGCCAGAAGCAAGTGGGGCCAATACACAAGTCATAGCCAGCACTTTGCGTCAGTAACTGCATTGGAATCGCCCAGTACAATGCGTACGTCACACAGGGGGCACTGATTGACTACAGAGTTGAGCTTGGCATAGAGCATATCTCTCCCCTCAAACTCACACATCTTGGTAGGGGCATATACAGGTAGTCCTAGAGTTACAATGGATGTGACTGACAACCGCCTGCAGTTACGACCAGGCCAATACTATTAAGTAAGTAACTTAAGTAATGAGCTAACATTTCAAATATCTCATCACTGGTAAGCCAACTGCTTGTTTACATCGTGCTCCCATGCCTAGCACCCACCCCCAACCCACTGCTGTCCTCACGTGCTGGTCCCACCCCACCCAGGATAGGGTAAGGCAGGAGGAGGGAAGGATGGGTGGGATAACCCACCCTCACTTCCTCGGTTGCCTGTGGAACTCAAGCTGCAGTCATAAGTCGCTACTCTACCAGTTTATCGGCCTACAGTCTGCTATATAAGCTTACTGCTAGATCTAGCACACACCAGATGGCTAACAAAATGGCATCCCACAACAGCAGTTCCCTCACACTGTTCCTGCAGCAGCTCCTATATGCAACCATTTAATGGAAGTAGCCATCATAGTCTAACAAAACATTCACAGAAGGTAAACAGATGCAGCCGAGGTGACGCTGGCCACTCATAACTGCGATGTCCTTTGTTAACAAACACTGCCCCCCTGCCAGCACAACTCTTGTGCCATGATTTAGCGGGGCGTGGGGCTAAAGCCACCATCGTGGCAAAACTTTGTATCTCAATTTTGTAACGTTGCACAACATTGAATGACTAAGGGGTCAACCAAATTTTGGGCTGCTGGGGCGAGGTGAGTTCATGGGGACAGGTAGGTTAGGAGGGGAGGGCCGGAGGCACAGGAATGCTGCTCTATGCATGGTAGGACATTTAATACAAGTTTTTGATTTGTAACCAATCTGACTCACACTGGCCTGTTGGTTCCGAACGGCGTTGCAACTTGATTACTACTTTTACTGCATACTATAATAGAGTCCAAGGTGTGCTTCAACCACCAGCATCACACGTTCCTCAACCGAAGTACAATCGTGGGACACAAGTGTTGACACACTGTCCACTGAGTTTCGTTCACCGGCCCCGACTTTAAAATATATACACCGCATGGAAGGAGGCTAATGTTCAGATATGTCACTACATATACACTCTCCATAATTTATTAGATATGAATTTGTCAGTTGTGCACACTGATAACAACTTTTAAATTCGCGGACGAAAATGTCTCTTTACATTTCGTTCAAATTTAGTCAGGGACAGTAAAGTTGTTTACAACGCTATTATGCTTTTGAATAGATGTTGTATTCATTCCTGCAACGTCCTCGCTAAGAAAATACGAAGAAAACATTGATAACGTGCACCAAAAATCTGATATGGTTAGAAACATATAATGATACCACCGTTTAACTCTCGCTTGATAGTGTTATGCAATGACGTCATCGGCCGTGCCAGCCGGCGCATTTAGGAAACTAGTAGGCTATTATGAATTGAAATGAATTACAAAGCCATTATTTTGCATTTGAGAATACTAAGCGATTCGTTTGCATTTATGAAACTAGGCTATTACTTTGCAGTGACTTTTTTTTTTCTCAAGATAAATTAATCTCTCTCTCTCTCTCTCTCTCTCTCTCTCTCTCTCTCTCTCTCTCTCTCTCTCTCTCTCTCTCTCTCTCCAGAATGCACAATGGCAACCAAAGCCAAGCAAGTGTTTAGCTAATGGAATGCAGAAAATCTTATTTCAGAACGTGCACTAGTGGGAATAAGAGCATTCATAACAGATTTTTTTAACCCTGGAACACTGAACGTGGGTATAGATTACCCGGGGTAGGTGACGTCATTCGTGTTCCACCCTCTTCCCCACAAGCCAGCGCGCTGGGACTCCGTATAGCTTCATTCTACCCTATGGGTTTATAGGGGGAAGTCGCGTCGCTCCACTCCTCTGCCTGGATTTTGCGCTACAGACGTGTTCGGGTACCGTTTACCCACGTTCAGTGATAAGTGTATATAGAAAAACAAATAGGTGGCCATTGTGTGTTTTCTTTGGGATGGTCAATGCAAGTGTCATTAACTCCTGGATTATATACAAGGCAAATAATCCAACGCTAGGACGCAAGGAATTGCACAGGAGAAAATTCATGCATGGACTGGCCCTGCAACTAATCAAGCCCTCAGCGCGGGAACGGATGAACAACCCGTCTCAGCATCGCCAGGTGAAGCTGGCCATAAGACAGGTGTGCTCCCTCAACCTCCCCTCTGGCACAGCTGCAGGTGCTGGAGCATCGGCAGCCGAGATGAGGAACCCTATGGTCCGTTGCACGAAGTGTGACTCCAAGGCAGACAAGAAGACACGTTTCAGGTGTCACAGCTGCCGCCAACCTGTCTGCCCGAGCCACTACTTCCCCTACTGCTGTGATTGCCTCTAAGGCTGAGGTAGGTAATAAATATAAAACTAAGATTTTGAGTGCGGATGTGTGATAAAGTGTTTATGTTATGTAAAAAAAAAATATATAATAAGCCATTTCAATAAGTACTTCAAAAAAGTGGGAAGTTTCAACATCAATGACAGGAGGTTGCAAGGGATAGACACCAGTGGAGATGCTTGGTGTGGGCGATCATCAGGCTAAGCCTTTATTGTATCTTAGTAGCCTTTTATACACAGTTTCAATGGGTTTTATAAGCAAAAAACACATTATATTCCACAATTTGTCATTTCTGGTGCACTAAAAAAAGGGTGTTTTTCCTACTCTCTTCCCTACAGTTCCTGCATCGCCTGTGCATTGATGACCCCCTGGGATGAGAGCCTGACATCCTTGGAAGCGTGTGGGAGCATCTGAGCGATTTTTATGGGAGGGTTTCTTTTTGCTTATTTTTTTTGCAAAAACATTCAAAATTTTTCACTTTTTTACATTCCTTTCTTTTTGCTTTTTAATTTAAGTTTCTTAAAGTAAGTTTTCTAATTTAATAGTTTCATTACTAAGTAAGAGGATTATATTTAGTGTGTACGGGATAGGATTAATAAATTTGTATATTTACTATTTTTCTTTAATTTTCCAAAATCGGGTATAAACTACCCACGTTCATTGGCCGTGTAACAGGGAAACAGGTTCAGTGTTCCAGGGTTAAAGAAACATAATCGTCGTGCAGTTGATGCTCACAATTTCGTAAGAAAAATCCTTAAATAATATCTCTCTCACACCCACACACACTCTTTGATCCTTGCACACACTCACACATAGACGCACATAAGTCTTATATAACTCGAATGCAGCTCTGCTGGATAGTTGGTGTCCGAAAGATTTTGGAAACTGTGTCAACACTTGTGTCCCACGACTGCACCTCCAACAATAGAAGACTGCATCCGGCGAGAAATGGCTACATCTACTCCTTTGAGATGAGCACCATTACTCTGGCCTGACCAGTAGTAGTAATTACCTCCACTATTGATCTCTCCATTGACAGGTCTCCTCGTCTCGGAGAACCCCGCTATGACCACTCTTAGAGGTTAAGTTCAGCTGATAAATGTGGTAGTCAGTGATCCAATGAAAGGCTCAGAATATTCCAGGCACCCACACAGAGCCCCCTGGAGTTTACACCGGGCCTGGCCCGACAAGCTTGTGTCTCAATTACATCACTGGAGATCCCCAAGAAAAGGGAGCGAGTGTGTTTAGTGGGGCAGGGTGTTCTCCATCCCCAGCCAGACCTGTCAAAAGTATTGCGTGCCATATGATGTTTAAAAAATCCTTTATTCACCTGAATCATAAATTTTGTTAACCATCTGTTTTACTACTTACATATCAATATCCAATCATTACTTCAAATAGGCTGAATGACAGTTGTGCACAAGTAACATGAATGGTCATTCGTAATTGGAATATTTTGTCACTGATTTGGTTCATATGAACAAAATGTCAATAGAAGTTTGGTTAATCTTACGTTGTGTGAAGTTGTAGCTACACTTGCTGTGACATCAGACACCAGCTCAGGGCCACCGTGCCACTCAGCGCAATATCTGGAAAAGATACACACTGCAGTACATGGAAGATCGATGATAATTTACTATTATAGTCATGTTAAGTATGCAAGACTTTGTATATCAGTCAATCAATATGAGCATACGGGTATGCGGGAAGAGAAAGGAGGGATGCACCCACCTTATAGTGCCAACCCCGGGGGTCTTTCCAAGCAATTCTCCATGCAGGCGTCTCGTCGGTGAGGTTGGTGAGGCTGAAAGCAGATAGCGAGTGAGTCACCTTCATTGTGCCCGCTACGTCACTGAAGTCAGGACAACGAGGTGTGAACACCTCCCTACGTTGTTGGGGTGGACACTTGCTCATAATTGAATATCTTACACAACACACACACACACACACACACACACACACACACACTATTGACGGACAAACAGTGTGACTTTCAAGAACTAAAATCCTGTACAACAAATTTAATGTGTTTTTACTAGCGAGGGATTGTCATAGTATTGTCAAAGACAAAAGTCGTGTCGTAGTCTTGTCCGATCATATAACTCGTGGAACAACGTGTCCCACCACATTATTGTCCATGCGGTTGGCAAGAGCGATTTTTTTCTAAAGCTTCATATCCGCCGCTGATGAGATGTGGTCGAAATGAACCATGGAGATTTTAAAGGATATGCATCTGGAATTCATAAAAGAGTTGAAATGCGAACTGTAATAATCGAGCCGGTGCGTCGACTTCGAGAGGCTGCTTTATTTTCCCGAAGCCCAGCCGTAAAACCTGCGCTGACATTGACAAAAACAGCTACGATTACAATTTGCAACACAATATGCTGGCATGAGCAGAATGTCATATTTTGTGACTAAAAGGTGTTTTCGTCTGAGGGTTTCCGGCCACAAACAGTATGGCGCAGAGTTAACTCAAGGTACCTTGTTAACTGTACATGGTTATAGCACTACAGCTTGAACATCGTAAATTATCATTTTTTTTATGATAAGAGTTATAGCCTGGTATTCGTGATCCTTCCAAGGCTATGCTTGCTATATGCTTCAATAGGTTATTATGCAGTACAAGCATATGAAGTGGCAGTTTAACTTTTATATTGCAGATAAAACGAGACGAATGTTTTTGCACAAAGGAGTGGTCGCATCTCTGGTGGAGTCTGGGACTGGGTGGTATGGAATGGCCTTTGGGAGGTGGGTGAGGTAGATGGCCGTCGGACCGCTGCAGACTGTGTTAACATAACCATAAAATTTCCTGTCAGTACTTTATACAGTCTGCTCATGTCTCATGTACTCATGTATTTTAAATGGACTACTTTAAACAGATATTCGTTCGAGATAGTAAAGGGTGCTTCGTGGAGAAACTTACTCATCAGAGAAAACAAACCATTCTGACGCATGACGCGTGTTTATCAAAAGCCCTTATGGCAGTGCTACCAACCGTTCGGATGGTCCTTGTGGAGGAAAGTGATCAGTGGCGTTCCACAAGGGTTGGTGCTGGCGCCGGTCATGTTTACAATTTACATTAACGACATGACGGAGGGAGTGAACAGGTATAAGTTTGTTTGCTCACAATAACAAGTTAATTAAAGACCTCTTCTATTTACAAGGATCCGTTTTAGATAACTGATCTGGCTGGAGAACCCGTGTTCTATTGACCACCAAGTTCTGGATTGTCATTAACTGGGTGATCCTGATCCTGATCTGCCAGATCCAGAGGCCGAGGTGGGTTGTAGCAGACGACGCCCGCGTCCAGCTCTCACGCGGTTACACTTAGCATCTCCGACTTTATTCTAGTATACAGCTCAACACCGCCTCCCATAACGAGTGAGCAGCATATAATAAGATAAGATGTTGCAGAAATGTTTTTGTAGGCAGTAAAGATGTAAAATAGAAGTATTACACAACGGAATTGTAGGAGATATACAGCTAGGCCACACCGACTTGAGCAAGTGCTCATTATCGTCGATATATGGGTACTGTTAGGATTCACACACCACACACCCTATCCCCCTTGCTCAAGGGGGGACAGTAACCACTCCTAGTCAACGGAAATAATCCGGCCTGAGCGGGGCTCGAACCGCGGCCTGTTTGGCCGTGAAGCCTTCCAGCGCGGCGCTCTAACCGATTGAGCTACCGGAGTGGTGTGTGTGTGTGTGTGTGTGTGTGTGTGTGTGTGTGTGTGTGTGTGTGTGTGCGCGCGCGCGCGCGCGCTTTGTTTTGATCTGTCGCTCCGCTTTCTATTTAACCAGAGCGAATCCAGGGCCCGTATCCGCGACAACTATTAATACTAAACTTGGTATTAACTTTCGACTTTAGTATTAACTTCACTCTCAAAGTGTATCCTCAACAACTATTAGCCTAATACCTACTATTAACTTTGGTATTAACTTGGGAGTGCTGGCGAGGACTTCTAAACACTTAATAGTAAAGTTAATAGTGAATCCCAGACCCAGACCCATATCAACATGGCCACCGGACTTCCTCGTCCAGCCCGCCTCCGCAATTTAGAGTTTGATAGGACGCTTTGGAACTGTATAACGATGGTGAACTTGTCAAGACATACATATTAGACCGTGCAGGAATGGAGTATGTGACTGATTTGGTGAGAAGAGAGCTACAAGATCCAGTTCAAAGGGAGCATTCCCTCACCCCGGGGTTGAAAGTGATTTTGACTTAAAGGTACTTGGCTACAGGAAAAATGCTGCAGTGTTCAAGTGATGAGTTTGGAGGTAAGCCAGAGTAGTGTAAGCAGGGTGATTGCGGAAACTCTGGCCGCCCTCAGTGCCCCGTAGGTAGTCGGGAGGTTTATCCAGTCTCCCCTTGATAGGGTGGAGATCCGTGAAAAGCAAGCAGAATTCTACCAACTTGCCGCTGTTGTGGGAGTGATAGACTACACCCATGTGAAAATAATGGCACCAAAGGATAACGAAGTAGTTTATGTCAACAGAAAAAAAAACTAACATAGCTTGAACATACAATTAGTGTTTGATGCCTTTGTTATTGATTAAAATGTGAAATATTTGAGTTAAGGAAAACAAAACATGGGAAAAAAACTTTTATTTGTAGCAGAAAGGTACACATATGCAAATGAAAAACATGACATTAAAATTGCATTAAAATGTAGTTTAGAATATGATTTATAATTATTGTTGCTTTAAAATCAAGTTAGAAAACAAATTACTCCTGCCGGTTATTCGTATTGAGATAATGGTGGTAAGAAAGCTTGTTAGAGATGTCTGCCAGTGTGAGGGAGGAGGAACGAAAGGTCGAGGTGACCACATCGCGAACATCATGACTTATAAGTGAAGTAAAACGAGGTTACTTGGTTTCTGTTTACAAAGTTCCAAGTGGAAAAACAACTTTATTGTGAATTCAGTGTATACTTTTCTGGAGTATTGTGTTTACTGAGTGAATTGGTGACCAATCTGTTGCTATTTGTGTCTTGCTTGAAGATATTCATCATTGGATTCAAAGCTATGGTATTAATGTGCAATAGTCATCATAACAAAATACGTAGTAATTAATTATGTATGTCAACCTATTTATTTTCATGAGATCATGGTATGACCACTGAAAAACATTGTTTTTTTTTATCTTGGCTCCATTACAAATTCAGTATATAATTACTCTATTAGTGGAATCTAGTTTTCAGCATCTTTTATTATAATGCCAATATTCTAAGCACTCAGCTTGCAAACATGCTTAGGTTTACGTTGTCAGCTTGGGTCGGACTTATGTGAACACTTTACCAAGTGACGTAAGATTACTCAATGCTAGCAAAGCTATGGTATTAACGTGCAATGGTCATCATACCAAAATACGTAGTAATTAATTATATATGTCAACCTAATTATTTTCATGAGATCATGGTATGACCGCTGAAAAACATAGCTTTTTTTATCTAGGCTCCATTACAAATTCAGTATATAATTATTCATATATTCAATAAAGTAGTGGAATCCAGTTTTCAGCGTCTTTTATTATTATGCCAATATTCTAAACACTCAGCTTGCAAACACGCTTAGGTTTATGTTGTCAGCTTGGGTCGGACTTAGGTGAACACTTTACCAAGTGACCTAAGATTACTCAATGCTACCATATAGGTACTACATCTTTGATTGTGAGTGCATCAGAGAGCACTGGAGAGCAGCATGAGTCTAATTAGGTGCTAATGAATATCCTGCCTGCATCACAGACTACATCAAATGCAAATATAATCGGTGACTAAAGGGGTTATAAGCTTATGATGGAATATATATATATATATATATATATATATATATATATATATATATATATATATATATATATATATATATATATATATATATATATATATATATATATATATATATATATATATATATATATATATATATATATATATATATATATATATATATATATATATATACAAACTGTCTGCCCTAATGTCCCTCCCACTTTTGAAGTCCAAATGACACCACTGATTGTAACAACGTATCTTGTAACACCCATGACTGGGTGCCGGTGCAAATCTCCTCATTTAACACCGAGAAATTAATCTAGGAACTAGGGAACTCGGAAAAATCCAAGTTAGAGAGTGTTGCTTTGGTGATTGAACCAGTGACCTTCGACATACAAAGCCATGTCTGTCAATCGAGCCCGAGAGGGAGGATGATCAGCTGGGTGAGCTGCACGCCGACTGCCCGGGCCAGGAATCGAACCCGGGCCCGCGTAGAAGCCAGGCATGCTGACCACTAGACAACGGATGCGTATTGGAGCCCAATCTCAAGTGAACCCACTCACAATGGCACACAATTTTTTTTCTGGTAAATTTTGTGCTTTGAATGAATTTGCTAACCATTTCTGTCGAAAAACAGCAGAGATTATTTTTCACCCCTTCCACCCTAACCTCCTCAGTAATATAAAAAAAAAAGAAAATCATAGCCTTGAGGCAGTACTATTCAGCCCCAGCATCAAAAAATTATGCTGCTGCCCTATGAAAGGCATCTCTTAACTCCGATGAAGTAGGTGGTGACTGTGGTGGAGCAGCTTCATTGTCATACCTTGCAGTGGCAGGTGTCATTGGGCCAGGAGATGATGTAACAGTGGCAGGTGTCATAGGGCCAGCAGATGATGAAGCAGTGGCAGGTGTCATTGGGCCAGCAGATGATGAAGCAGTGGCTGGTGTCATAGGGCCAGTAGATATTGAAGCAGTGGCTGTTGCCGGAGCAGCTAATGGTATCTTTTCCACAAGTAACGAACAATGTGCTGGGATGGTCTCTAGCAATACTGATAAAGTGTGTATCTACAAAAAATATGAATTTAAGGGTGATTAATAAATTGTTTTAATGAGATTATAAAAGTTTTTGCCAAAAACATACAGGCCAGTCAATATTTCACTGCTGCTTGACTGTTGCTGCTGTCCTATCCCTAGCACATCATGCCAATGCTGAATGGCTCTGCCCCTTCAAATACATGAGACGAGCAGCCTATGATGTCATACACCAGTTAATGTCATAGTTATATAGGCAGGCGCCTGCGTATCTGTGGTGCCACACGTGTGGGGCACTCAGGTGCTGGGGGAAATGTCATTGTTATGAAGGGGCAGGGGTAAACCAGTGTATGCTGTGAGGCCTTGGTGTGGAAGTTCCCTGTCTGAACTGTGTAGCTAATCCCCCATACAGTGAGGGCCTTTTTTATTCCCTCAGGGGCTGTGCAGCTGAGAGAGTGGTGTAGATGAGTGTGAGTGGGTGAGTAAGTGTGTGCCTGTCTTGGCTAAAACCCTTCACTGGGGGAAGACAACCAAGGTATTTAGATAGATTGATAGTCATTGACAGATGAACATTAATAAAAATTCTATATCAAATATGCAGTTCACTGCTATGAACTTATTAACTTTAAGCTGAAATAAAGGCAGTGTGGCCAGTATAGCTGCATTCTGTGAGCACATAAAAAACTAATGTAAGTTTTACATTTAAAGACATAACTAAAAAAAATTACCAGTCTGCCGCTGCTCATTCTTGTACTTGGCAATGTGAGGCTTTGATTTTTGTTGTACGTTGTACCAACGCCTCTCACAGTCATCCTGCGTACGGGGTCCACTCCCAGGGAAGGCACTGTCAGGGTATAAATATGAAGCAAGTTTCTTAATCGTTTCACTTTGGCATGCTTTTTATTTCCCATACCTTCTCCAATAACATTTAATACATGCTGTGATGGAAAGCTAAATCAGTACCAGTATTTTATTTACATGCATCGTAAGACATTAACTTTTTAGTTGTTATGAACATGGCCATAAATACTACTTTTCATTACCTACTTTTCTAAAATGCTTTTCTCTAAGTAGGATGATATTACACAATACAGCTATATAAAAAAAATTCAAAGCATTAATCTTAATTCCATTCTTTTGAGTACTTCTAACCTAACATTATATCACCAGAAACTGTTTGACCAATGCTATCAAAATAATATTTTAATCTTACTTTACCATTCTCATCAAATCTACCTATTCTGATATAGTCTTAACATAAAATACTTGTAAAAGTGTTGAGAGTCTGGCATGCCCAACCCGCCCACCCCCAAAAAGAAAATCTAAATAAGGAATAAATAAAATAACCGGTAAATATGACTTGACTCTCTTATACGAACCCCCTTTCCACCCTAACGAACTTGGGGACCTACCATGTTAGGTTAGGACGTGTTAGGTAGGACAGCTTTAGCAGGAGTTGGTTTAGTTATGTTAGATTGTTGAGGGAGTGGGGGTTGCAGCAGAAATGGTCATGATGATGCTATTCACATGGAGCAATAGGAAAAAGTATGTCCTGTTTGGAAACTCTGTGGTTGTGTTTGTATACAAAAATACCCATTTGACGAGGTTAGGTTAGTTTGCAAGTTACTTGAATCATGGATATGTGAATATGTAACAAAAAAAATAAAAGTGTTAACCTTAATTTCATTATCTTGAGTACATTCCAATCTAACATTATATCACCATAATCTGTTTGACCAATGCTATAAATATACTATTTTAATCTTACTTTACCATTCTAACGAAACCTACCTATTCCCATATAGTCTTGACATAAAGTACTTGTAAAATTGTCCACAGTCTGGCCTGCCTAGCATCAACCCCAATAAAAAAATAATAAACAAATAAAAATAAATAAAGAATAAAACAGGGCAAATATGCCTTAACTATCTATAACCCCTCTCCCCCAAGAAACTTGGCATGTTAAGTTAGGATGTGCTCGGTAGGACGGGGCAGGTTTGTCATGGTTAGGTTTAGTTAGGTTTGGTTGTTGAGGCAGAGGGGGTTGTGGCAGAAATGGTCATAATGAAACTACTCAGATACAGAACAAAAAAGTATGTTCTGTTTGGAAGGTCAGTGGTTGTGTTATTATGCAAAAAATACCCAATTGATTAGGTTAGGTTAGTTTGTAAGCTAATTGAACCATGAATATGTGATTACTAACCTTGTTACAGCTTCTGCCACTTCAGTCCACGCTCTCTTCTTATCCTCAGGGTTGATACTCTTCCCATAACACCCTCTGATTATACGTATTTTTTCTTGAATTTGATGTAAGAAGACCGTTTCATCGGGCGACCAATTAAACTTACTCCTTTTCTGCGCTGGTTCTCCGGCCCGTAGATGTGCTCATTGGGGCAGATGACGTGGTTATGGTGCGGTAATTTCAGCAGAGCAAGTCGTGACGCAGGAGGGGAGATACGGGTATTGACGAGTGACGGAGTAAAAGCAGCCTTTGAGGCTGCTTCTATCTGCCACAAAACTCAGTATTTTCTTGTGTTAGCCATTTATTATGTTTCTGTTGTACATTTATACATGTTTTCTTTATTTTTCTTTTAAAACATATACTTAATTCATGTCGGATGTTTACGTTTTGCACGGAGGCGTCCTTAGCAACGAGCCCGCCATAAAGAAGAAGAAGATAATAGTAGCCAGGATTTGCTAATACTTACACTCAAAGTTGACGAGGATAGCTATTACTCTTAATAATTTGAAACTATTAACTTTGATAGTAACTTTAAGAGTAAAAGTTAATAGCTCTCGAGGATACGGGCCCAGAGCAGATTCAGATCCGGGCCAGTGGTCGCTGATCAGTGTTCTAAATAGAAGACGTCTTAACATTAGAAGTGAAGAAGATTGTCAAACACTGCAATATGACCTGGACAGGATATGAGAGTGGAATCGTATTTGGGAAATGGAATTTAACACCAGAAAGTGCAGTGTAATGGAATTTGGAAAGAGTAAAATGAGAACTTCAGGTAACTATTCAATGGGAAATGAAAGCACTAAAAAACGTCAATGGAAAAGGATCTTGGAGTAACTATCAGTTAATTTGTCGCCAGAGAAACAAACAATTGTGGGTGCGACATACAGCCTGGAGAGGAACATACAGGTAACATTTTAATATTTAGATGAGGTAATGATGAAGAAACTGATTGTGACCGTGATACGCCCAAGGTTGGGATACCCAGCAACAATATGGTCGCTGAGCACAAATTTAAACATAAGGAAATTAGAGAGGATTCAGAGGACAACAACAAATTTTGGTAATACTTTCTAAGAAGTCCGCCTCCCCCTCCGCCAGTCCAGCCCCCCCTACCCCCAAGACAAGCCTGGTTAACTGTAGGGAACCGGGGTTTGGGGGGGGGGGGGAGCCAAAATCACTGAAAAAATGGGCTTCCAAAATTTCCCAAGAAAAATCCCCAAAATAAGGAAAATTACCTACATGTGGGGAAAGGTCCAGGGGGGGGCGCAGCCCCCCTTGGTTAGGAGGGGGTCGAGGGGGGTGGCCCCCTCGTTAGCAGGTCGTAAAGTTCGGTTGGAGTAGTTTAAATATGCTCCCCACCCAAAAAAAAATTAAACACGATTTTTCGGAGCACCATACATGTGG
Source organism: Eriocheir sinensis (assembly GCF_024679095.1). NCBI lineage: Eukaryota > Metazoa > Arthropoda > Malacostraca > Decapoda > Varunidae > Eriocheir > Eriocheir sinensis. The sequence goes on along the minus strand of NC_066540.1, from coordinate 3,207,178 downwards.
GGGGGGGGTCCAGAGAGGGGCGCAGCCCCCCTTGGTTAGCAGGGGGGTGAGGGGGGCTATTAGGTTATAAAGTTAGGACTTTCCTTACTTTCGAGACTAGGGAATTTTCCTTAATTTAGGGATTTTTCTAGGGAAATTTTGGAAGACCATTTTTTAGTGATTTTGGCTTCCCCCCCCCAAACCCCAGTTCCCCACAGTTCCTCAGGCTCGTCTTGGGGGGTAGGGGGGGCTGGAGTGGCGGAGGGGGAGGCGAACTTCTTAAAAAGTATTACCCAAAGTTTGTTCCAAAACTAAGAGACTTAACATACGAAGAGAAACTGAGGAGACTGAAGTTACCGACATTGGAACAGAAGAAGGAGAGGAGAGATCTGATTGCTGTGTATAGGGTGCTGAATGGAGTGGAAGTAAAGGACAAGGAAAGTTCAATAACATGGAATACAAGAGACTTAAGAGGCCTTGCAAAGAAGATAGAAAAGGATCCCAGTAGAAGAGATAATATTAAGAACAGCTTTCCATAAAGAATAGTGGAGGCCTGCAATGGCCTAGAAAAGGATGTGGTCCGTGCAAAGACGATTCATGAATTCAAGGCCTATTTAGATATTAATAGATGCAGAGACGAGAGTGCGAGCGTAGCTCCCTCCCCGTATATCACAGCTAGTTAAATACAAGTAGATAAATACCACTGTCCACTGTCATATTTCAGTAATCAACAAAATATAACGATATGCATATCAACTCGAGCCGAGGAGAGAGAGAGAGAGAGAAAGAGAGAGAGAGAGAGAGAGAGAGAGAGAGAGAGAGAGAGAGAGAGAGAGAGAGAGAGAGAGAGGAGCAGGGGGGGGGGGAGGGGGGTTGATGTGGGATGGTCTCCCGAGACTTGGATGTGTCACCTGTCACATTCTCCAAAGCCAGGTCTTAAATACAGTGGAGAGATGCAGTCATCAATTTGAATCCATTATGTCCATGCCGCCCACTGTACCAAACAACCAACGGCGTGGCTTTACATTGGTGACGAGGAGTGGACCTACTCTACCTCAAAGAATAGATTATAGAAGTAAGGACGCGGGAGGAGGTGGGGAAGAGTTGTAACTAAAAACTGACTATGGATCGCACACTTGCCCCTCAGCCTTGCCTCTCTGCCACATACCGCGCATCCCTGTACTTAAGTTTCGTCACCCACATGCCACACGGTTCTGTATTGGGTTTTACTACATTGTGGGCAGTTAGAGTATGGGTAGACAGACCAAAAAGTTACTTTTTCATGGACATGAAAATACTGACTAGTTCCAGCATGCCCTCGTGGACACATTGTCACGAGAGGACACATCCTTAAACAGAGGAAACTTCTTTGACACAAAGGTCATAAATGAGTGGAATATTATTTCTGAATGCTGTCTATAGCCATTGTGTGAACACCTTTAAAAATGAATCGGTAAAGATTCGTTTTAGGTCCGTGCCAGTATCTCATAATCTACTTCATGAAACATCACTATCTCTTCATATATCTTTTCTACAAACCTTCAACAGTCATGGAAACGCTTTGAAAATCCAATTCAAGGATTTTTTTTACTCTTCAAAAATAGGGGATAATGTTTACGAAAGCGCGTCGCCTCCTCTGGCGACGGCCGCGGCGACGCTGCAGCCGGTGTTGCGAGAAATACCTCCTCGCTGAAATAAGTCACATATACGGGGGGGGGGGCGATGGGGGCTCAGCCCTTCCGTTAGTAGATCGTAAAGTTCGGTTGGAGTAGTTTAAATATGCTCCCCGACCGTAAACTCGCTGCGAGCTATTTTACGGCTGCGGCGGCTGCAGCGTCGCCGTGGCCGCCGCCAGAGGAGGCGACGCGCTTTCGTAAACATTATCCCCTATTTTCAAGAGTAAAAAAAAAAAAAAAAAAGTCCTTGAATTGGATTTTCAATGTGTTTCCATGACTGTTGAAGGTTTGTAGAAAAGATATATGAAGAGATAGTGATGTTTCATAAAGTAGATTATGAGATACTGGCACGGACCTAAAACGAATCTTTACCAAAAAAAGTCCTTGAATGGATTTTCAAAGCGTTTCCATGACTGTTGAAGGTTTGTAGAAAAGATATATGAAGAGATAGTGATGTTTCATAAAGTAGATTATGAGATACTGGCACGGACCTAAAACGAATCTTGACCCATACTTCCTCTACCATGAGTACTAATTGGAACGATGTGTACTGATCGACGACCCTACCTGACTATATAGTGGTGACTCGCGTGACTTACCTGCGTCAGAGAGGTGAGCAGCACGGGGCGAGGAGGCGAGTGCGGAGACGAGGCCTGCTGTGGGGCGACTGGCGGGGAAGACAACTTGAGGCCGCTCAGTGTTTCAGTGGACCGAATGACGGGTCGAACCAGTGACGTGAAACAGGTAAGAACAAAATGCATCAGAATAAGGAAGCAGTGATTGTAGAAACCGGTCGTACTAGTTCCATAAATTGAGATAGGTTTATTAGTAGCAATAGCAGTACCTTTTCAATATGATGTATAGTAATATAACCACATTTGTTTCACTGATTCGATCCGTTCGTTTCACTGTTTCACTGAGTCCGTGCTTATTTGAACTTGTTTACACAAATATACGACATAAGTGACAAAGGCAAAGCCACCAGATTTATAATAAAGCGTGGACCCTAAGTTTTTTTGTATTTTTATTCATTAATATTTGTTACATTTACCATGTGTTTATCCGTATTATAACATGAAAACAACAAGACAGCTAATGGGAGGGTGAATACAACAGTTATCAAACGGCTCGTCTCGTTACAATACTCTTGTGGGCTCGTGAGTAGCCGGCCACCGAGGCACCTTTGTACTCCTCGGCAGCACCTCTGTAAGATGGTAACCTATTTTCCCTTTGCATACACCTTTGGATCATTTGAACACATCTACGCTTCTTGCCTAAATACTTTCAAATTCTCATTTGTAGCAGTCCATCCCTTCGTTTTCTTCACTTCCCTACCTCTGCCTCTGACTTTCCCCCATCCCTCAAAACGCCTTCTGTCCCTCTCCACCACTCGTGAGGGATGAGTGGAGGAGAGGGATATGTGACAGCCTCCAACTGTCTCCCTCAGCCCTGCACAGCCATGTGGCATAAAACAACAGGCATAGCCCAGAGTGTGCTGCTGCGGAGCACAAAAGTCTTACTTGTCATCTTGACTGGACAAAATCATCTCGTTCCAACACATTCCACAAGTTCTGTTCAAAAAGCTTTACAGTGCTGACAAGCTCCAAAGTTCTTCCCAAGTCAAATTTTGAACTAAACACACATGTGATTTATCATTAGTTGTCTGACTATTTTGAAAGGACTTAAATGAATATTGTAATCTGATATAAAGAGGAATAAAAGAGAAGAAATGGACTGTTGCTCACTACTAACGACGGAAAATAATATCAAGTGCGCTTCATTAACACAAGAGGATTTTTTTTTATTTTTTACAACAAAGGAAGCAGCTCAAGGGCACACAAACAAAGAAAACAATAATAAAAAAAAGCCCGCTACTCGCTGCTCCCAAAAAAGAATTAAAAGAGGTGGCCGAAAGAAAGATCAATTTCGGAAGGAGAGGTGTCCTGATACCCTCATCTTGAAAGAGTTCAAGTCGTAGGCAGGAGGAAATACAGATGAAGGAAGATTGTTCCAGAGTTTACCAGCGTGAGGGATGAAAGAGTGAAGATGCTGGTTAACTCTTGCATAAGGGGTTTGGACACTGTAGGGATGAGCATGAGTGGAAAGTCGTGTGCAGCGGGGCCGCGGGAGGGGGGAAGGCATGCAGTTAGCAAGTTCAGAAGAGCAGTCAGCGTGGAAATATCGATAGAAGATAGAAAGAGAGGCAACATCGCTGCGGAATTTAAGAGGTAGAAGACTATCAGTAGGAGGAGGAGAGCTGATGAGACGAAGAGCCTTAGACTCCACTCTGTCCAGAAGAGCTGTGTGAGTGGAAACCCCCCCCCACACGTGAGATGCATACTCCATACGAGGGCGGACAAGGCCCCTGTATATGGATAGCAACTGCGCGGGGGAGAAGAACTGGCGGAGACGATACAGAACGCCCAACCTCGAGGAAGCTGATTTAGCAAGAGAGGAGATATGAAGTTTCCAGTTGAGATTTTGAGCTTAGAATAGACCGAGGATGTTTAGTGTTGAAGAAGGTGACAGCTGAGTATTGTCGAAGAATAGGGGATAGGTGTTTGGAAGATTGTGTCGAGTTGATAGGTGGAGAAAGTGAGTTTTTGAGGCATTGAAGGAAACAAGGTTCCTTCTGCCTCAATCGGAAATGATAGCAAGGTTAAGGTTAAGCGTTCTGCAGCGTCCAGTCTGGAGTCGTGTACTTCCTGATGTGTTGGTCTTCTATTGAAAGAAGTTGAATAATGCAGGGTGAAGTCGTCGGCGTATGAATGGACAGAACAGTTTGTTATGGAAAGAAGATCATTGATGAATAACAGGAAGAGAGTGGGTGATAGGACATAGCCCTGTGGAACGCCACTGTTGATAGATTTAGGGGAAGAGCAGTGACCGTCTACCACCGCAGAGATAGAACGACCGGAAAGGAAATTGGAGATAAAGGAACAGAGAGGGGGATAGAATCCGAAAGAGGGCAGTTTAGAAAGCAAAGACTGGTGCCAGACTCTATCGAAGGCTTTCGATATGTCTAGCGCAACAGAGAAAGTTTCACCGAAACGGCTAAGAGAGGATGACCAAGAGTCAGTTAAGAGAGCAAGAAGATCGCCAGTAGAACGCCCCTTGCGGAATCCATACTGGCGATCAGATAGAAGGTTAGAAGTGGAAAGGCGCTTTTGAATCTTCCGGTTAAGGATTGATTCAAAAGCTTTAGATAGACAGGCAAGTAAAGCTACAGAGCGGAAGTTTGTGGGATTGGAACGGTCACCCTTCTTAGGCACAGGCTGTACAAAGGCATACTTCCAGCAGGAAGGAAAGATAGATGTTAATAGGCAGAGACGAAAGAGTTTGACCAGGCAGGGTGTCAGCACAGAAGCACAGTTTTTAAGGACAATAGGAGGCACTGCATCAGGTCCATAAGCCTTCTGAGAGTTCAGGCCAGAGAGAGCATAGAAAACATCATTTGGAAGAATCTTAATAACAATCATAAAGGAATCAGAGGGGGGATGAGTAGGAGGAATATGCCCAGAATCGTCCAGGGTGGAGTTCTTACAGAAAGTTTGAGCGAAGAGTTCAGCCTTAGAGACAGATGAGACGGCAGTGCTGCCGTCAGGGTTAAGGAGGGAAAGCGGAAGAAGTGAAATTGGAGGAGATATTTTTGGCTAGATGCCAGAAGTCACGGGAAGAATTAGAAGAAGCAAGGTGTTGACATTTTCTACTAATAAAAGAAGTTTTGGTAATTCGGAGAATAGATTTGGCACGATTCCGGGCTGAAATGTAAAGGTTAGTGGGAGTTCGAAGGCTCTGGAACCTTTTGTGAGCTGCCTCTCTATCTTTTATAGCACGAGAATAAGCGTGATAAAACCAAGGCTTTTTAGCATGAGTAGAGAAAGTACGAGGAATGTATGCCTCCATTCCAGAGACAATCACCTCTGTGATGCGCTGAGCACACACAGAGGGGTCTCTCTCCTGGAAGCAGTAATCATTCCACGGAAAATCGGAAAAGTACATCCTCAGGTCGTCCCACCGAGCTGAAGCAAAATGCCAGAAGCATTGCCTCTTCGGCGGGTCCAGAGGATGTACAGGAGCGATAGGACAGGATACAGATATAAGGTTATGATCGGAGGAGCCCAACGGAGAGAACAGTTTGACAGAGTAAGCAGAAGGATTAAAGGTAAGGATGAAACGAAGGTAAATGGCGATTGTTAATAGAGGAGGGCAAGGATTTTCCACTAGCTTTGAGACACGCTGCGATGGATGACTGTTCACAAAAGAAAGGAGACTGAGAGCAAAGAGCGATAGGAAGGACTGGGGAAATAGAAGGCGACAATAAAAATGTGACATGGTAGGAAAAAGGGGGACCGAAAAACAAACAGATGGACAACCAATGTAACAGTGTGGCAACCCAAAAAAATCTAAAGGTCAGGGCAGACAGATAACAAGATGGATAAATGAAGTCAGAGAATATGTGCATGAGCGACATGGATTACACTAACATCAGACGCAGAAATAGGAGATCATTGGGAAAGGCTTTTGTCATGCAGTTGCTGCTTCAGCTGATGATGAAAAACCAGCCCCTGAATACAGGACACCCACAATCCAGGCTCAACCACTGTTTACATAGATCACAGCACACAAGCTTTGCTTGTCAGTGGTAGTGGATGAGGACAGTGTCTTCTTGCGACCTTCACCTCCATCATATATGGTGAACTGCGTCCCCAGGAGATTCGACCTCAGCTTCCCATAGAGACTCACCACCTCGGGCCTAATCAGTTGGGTCAGCAGAAATCAGATAGCTTGAGGTTGCTGACTTCTTTCGTTTTCGTCCAGCGAGGAGGAACATCTGACATGGGAGAGAGGCAACATATTTACTTTGGCTGTTCATTCTATAAAAATGCTGAGAGCTGAGTTAAACCCAATAGTCTCTTTACCATGAGTGAACCCAGGTGGTTCATGTCTAAAACTTCAGAAGGTGACAGCAAATGCATGCAGGCAGTGGGTGGATGAGCAACTTCCTGGGCAAGACAATTGTTATAGGCCTGGCACTATCCAATCCTCTACTGGATGAGGGAAACCAGACCTATATTACAGTCTAATAGAACTGAACAAGACTGCTTTGGTTATAAGGATGACAGGTAAGGCATGTAAGGTTGAAGAATTCCCCTTCTTGAAATTCCTAATGCCAGCTGTCGCCCCACTTTCCCTCAACGTAGCCACTCAACATGTATAAGTTAATTTGTTCTACAATTTCTTGTTCCTTTCTCTCTGATTTCCTAACCAGGCCCCCGTGCCTTCCCTCCCTAACCTAACTCTCCCTTCCTGTCCTTCTGACCCTTTGACCTGGCTTATACATTCTTAACTTCCTTTTTTTTTTCCTTCTATCCATCGTGACCCCCTGCTCTGTCTCTTGTGCCCTAGCTCCCAACCTCCTCCTCTCTAACTTCCCATCCTGTTCCCTTGACCTGCCTTACACACCTTTTTTTTCCGTCGTCTCGCTCCACATGCAGGAAGTAAGTGGGGAAGAGGCCCCGGTCTATGCCCTTCCTGTCCCTGGAGATGCGACTGGGAGACGAATTGGTGAAGGCATGATCACAAAGACCAAAGACAGTCCTGTTGAGAGTGAGATGAATTACTGAGTTAAGATCAATCAGACCTCACCAAGGCCTTCTGAAATGGAGATGTGTTTGTGAGAGAAAGATCATTCGAGTGATAAACGAGACGAGTTGGTGATGTCATTATCAACTGAGATACAAGTGATATGTGTCAGACATTTTCCATTTTCTTCATTTTCACATCTATTGAGATTAGACATTCGATGACCATTCTTCAACTGTCTATCAAGGGTGTTTCTCCATATTAACACCGAAAACGGGTACAGATCCTACTCTTCTTTAATCTTCCTGGTGGTCTATGACAAGGCACCTCAATGCCTGACATTCTTACCAGATGTCACTCGCATTTCTTCTCTTCACATGTTCACACAATCTTAGTCTCCTGATTCTGAATGTAGCTCGTCATTGACTCATCACAGATGCACTGCCTACGCCATCCCTCCAGGTGGTACCAGCCATATACCTCAACACCCTTCTGTCTCATTCCATCAGTACATCCTGCTGCTTCTTTGTCAGAGCCCACAATCCGCTCCATACCACACACAGGCAATTGCTGAGTGGTTAGCTGCCGGCGCCGCGTGCGGGAGGACGCGGGTTCGAGTCCTGCCCACCGCCCCATGTTTTTTTTTCAGTCACCGCCAAGTGGCCTAAGACTACCAACATGCTGTCCTGAAGACCACCTTTGATCCCGGACTCTAGATTCTCTCTGTAAAGAGATGCTCAAAGGTAAACTTCGTGGGGCAGCATGAGCCAAGCAAGATGGCGCCACTATAAACACTTGCCTGCGCCATAACAGGCTGGGGCCGATCATTAGGGTCCACTAACAAAGTCTATCGGCGCCATAGGCCGAAACGTACAAAAAAAAAAAACACTTTTCATCAGCAACCCAAATATTCCTTTCCACTTTCTCCATGCTGCTGCAACTCTCCCACTAACTCTAACTTCGTCAGCACTGGCATCCCCTTCAAAAGTTCTCAAGCACATACCAACTTTCATACAGAAGTTAGGTCAGCTCAGAAGGACGAAGCCCCACCTCAGCGTCACTTCAATCAATCAATCAATCAATCAATCAATGGGGGCATACACCGGGGAATGCCTCACCCTGCCCACCCTATGACGAACTCTGGGCATTTCCTTGGACTCCTCCACTTGCGGTTATCTAATACAGGAACAATATGGTGAGAAAGGTCGACTTCTGGGTAGCGTTCCACATGTCCTTATAGCCGGAGTTGGCGTTTACGGACTATGTAGGTAATATACCCAGAATCAGTCTGTTGGAGCAATCGCCGGTTTGACACAAAATCACTTCAGCGATATCCCATGGTTCTACGTAGCTACATATGTATTACTAAAGGCATCAATCCGCCTCTTCAGGTCACTATTCAATGTCCATTTTTCAGCCCCATATGGCATAAGACAGGAAGCACACGCAACTTGAAGATCCGAGCTACCAAACCATCAATCCGCCTTTTCAAATCACTATTCAATGTCCTTGTCTTACAGGCAAATAGTAAGGCAGGGAGCCCAAGCGATTTCAAGATCCGGATTTTTGTCTTTCGACATAGGTATCGACAACCCCACACACTCGTGCTGAGCGAGTCAATAACACCGTGGGAGAAGCCAGTCAGCCGTAAGATTCTTGATGAGACCCGCCGTTGTCCTGAACTACGCTGCCAACGAATGTTAAATTTTCTAAGATATTACTGTCTTCGCCAAACGAATGAATAGACTGTACTGCTGTATCTAGTAAGCCTCCAACCACCTGTACCTTGGTCTTGGCCCAGGTGACCTGGAGTTCCAAGGGAGTTATCTTGTAATCCAGTCCTACCAGCGTCATCACCAGAACCTTCTGTGATTCCACAAGGATTACTGCATCATCGACAAGACCAAGGTCAGTGACTCTGGTATTGCCAACAGATGATCCACAACTTTGCCTAATACTCAGTCAATACAAGTGTTGAAAAGTGATGAATCAAGGACACAGACCTACCTCATTCCCGCGTTCATGGGAGAGCAGCTGGACACATCCCCCTTACTCTTCATAACACTCTCACTCCCAGAGTACAGGCCAGTCAATAGACCAACGGTCTATGCAGGAATCCCACGGAGTCACAAAAGACCCCATAGTGCCAGTTGTCGACTTACCAAGCGTGAACCCGGACTGCCTAGGTTTCTGCAGCTTTAGCAGCTGGTTGCGAATCCGCATCAGCAATAGATGGGGAAGCACCTTGCCTGGCACACTGAGCAGCGTAATACCACAATAGTCCTTGAAGTCCTGGCGGTCCCCTTTCTCTTTCCAGATAGGTACAACTCACTTCAGCGGAGGCAGATACAACTATCCTACTTTTTTGTGACGGATACGGTCATCAAGTTGTTGATTCTCATATTAAAATCGAATAAAAAAGTGTTGACCACCGGAGTGAATTTAACGAAATATACTGATAAGTAGAGGTCCTGTTAACTGTACAACGAACAGATTATGCTGTGAACAGACTGAAACTGCAGCAAATTCATAAAATAAGTTTCTAGTAACTAAATATGTACTCTAGAGTCTAGAGGCTGTATCTAAAAGATAAGATAAAGGTGTGTGCATGCGCTATAGCTGAGCGTGACTGCAGTGCTGATCTCCGATCCGTTGGCCCTTTGAGCCTGTGGTAAGAACCATTTACCACGGGACACGAGCCAATGTGAAATACGGAATTGCCACAGTTTGTCTTCCCTAGGTACCCATTTATCGACCAACCCGAAAGGGAGGATGAACAGCTGGGTGAGCTGCACGCCAACTGCCTGGGCCGGGATTCGAACCAGTGCTCGCGAAGTGGTAGCACGCAGATCACTGGATCACGGAGGATGTCTTTAGACAAGAAAAATAAATAAAATAGGAAAAAGAGAGGAAGATGTACAGACGCAAAAAAATGAGGAAGGAATAGACAAGCCTACAACTTTACTATCCTCAACGACCTAGAGCGGTTGATCCAGCACCCTACACGTATTCCCGACCGTCTTGAAGACCTGCCCAACATTCTAGACCTCTTCCTTACCTCAAACCCTTCTGTCAAACTGTTCTATCCGTTTGGTTCCTCCGATCACAAGCTTATTTCTGCATCCTGTCCTATCATTCCTGTACACCCTCTGGACCCACCGAAGAGGCGATGCTTCTGGCATTTTGCTTCAGCTCGGTGGGACGACTTGAGGATGTACTTTTTCGATTTCCCGTGGAATGATTATTGCTTCCAGGATAGAGACCCCTCTGTGTGTGCTCAGCGCATCACAGAGGTGATTGTCTCTGGAATGGAGGCATTCATTCCTCGTTCTTTCTCTACTCCTCACGCTAAAAAGCCTTGGTTTAATCACGCTTGTTCTCGTGCTGTCAATGACAAAGAGGCAGCTCACAAAAGGTACCAGAGCCTTCAAACTAATGCTAATTATGAACTTTACATTTCCGATTTCCGACTAACCAAAAACTCTTTCATTAATAGAAAATGCCAAAACCTTGCTTTCTCTAACTCTTCCCGCGACTTCTGGCATCTAGCCAAAAACATCTCCAACTTCACTTCTTCATCTTTCCCTCCACTCCTCAGTCCTGATGGCAACACTGCCGTCTCATCTATCTCTAAGGCTGAACTCTTCTCAAACTTTTTCTAAAAACTCCACTCTGGATGATTCTGGGCATATTCCTCCTACTCATCCCCCCTCTGACTCGTTTATGCCTGTTATAAAGATTCTTCCAAATGAAGTTTTCTATGCCCTCTCTGGCCTCAATCCTCAGAAGGCCTCCTATTGTCCTTAAAAACTGTGCCTCCGTGCTGTCATCCTGCCTGGTCAAACTCTTTCGCCTCTGCCTGTCAACATCTACCTTTCCTTCCTGCTGGAAGTATGCCTTCATACAGCCTGTGCCTAAGAAGGGTGACCGTTCCAATCCCTCAAACTACCGTCCTATAGCTTTACTTTCTTGTCTATCTAAAGCTTTTGAATCAATCCTTAACCGGAAGATTCAAAAGCACCTTTCCACTTCTGACCTTCTATCTGATCGCCAGTATGAGTTCCGCAAGGGGCGTTCTACTGGTGATCTCCTAGCCTTCTTAAATGACTCTTGGTCATCCTCTCTTAGCCGTTTCGGTGAAACCTTTGCTATTGCGCTGGACATATCAAAAGCTTTTGATAGGGTCTGGCACATATCTTTGCTTTCCAAACTACCCTCCTACGGTTTATATCCTTCTCGAGTTGAGTCGATGTAACACAGACATTGGAAGGAGTTTCTTTTCAAACCGAGTCATCCGCCACTGGAACAATCTTCCCTCAAAAGTAGTAAATGCGAATACCATCAACTCCTTCAAATATAGAATCGACCGTCATTTCGCTGCGTCGGGAGTAAACTGAATAACGAGGGGCTTCCATCTGCTCCTCAATATCGAGGTGCTTTCATCTGCTCACCAAGCCCCAAGTGGCGGTCGAGCAGACTAAATCACCCAAGCGGGCGACCTCGTAATGAGCCAATAGGCTTTCTGTTGCCTGCATTTCCATGTTTCCATGTTTATCTCCAGTTTCCTTTCTGACCGTTCTGTTTCTGCTGTGGTAGACGGTCACTGTTCTTCCCGTAAACCTATTAACAGTGGTGTCCCACAGGGTTCTGTCCTATCTCCCACTCTCTGTTGTTCATTGATAATCTTCTTTCCAAAACGAACTGTACTATCCATTCCTACGCCGATGATTCCACTCTGCATTACTCAACTTTTTTTAATAGAAGACCCACCCTACAGGAACTTAACGACTCAAGGCTGGAGGCTGCAGAACGCTTAGCCTCAGACCTTACTATTATTTCCGATTGGGGCAAGAGGAACCTGGTGTCCTTCAACGCCTCAAAAACACAGTTTTTCCACCTATCCACTCGACACAATCTTCCAAACAACTATCCCCTATTCTTTGACAACACCCAGCTATCACCTTCCTCAACACTAAACATCCTCGGTCTATCCTTAATTCAAAATCTCAACTGGAAACTTCATATCTCCTCTCTTACTAAATCAGCTTCCTAGAGGCTGGGCGTTCTGTACCGTCTCCGCCAGTTTTTCTCCCCCGCACAGTTGCTGTCCATTTACAGGGGCCTTGTCCGCCCTCGTATGGAGTATGCATCTCATGTGTGGGGGGAGGTCCACTCACACAGCTCTCCTTGACAGAGTGGAATCAAAGACTCTTCGTCTCATTAGCTCTCCCCCTCATACTGATAGTCTTCTACCTCTCAAATTCCGCCGCCATGTTGCCTCTCATTCTATCTTCTATCGACATTTTCATGCTGACTGCTCTTCTGAACTTGCTGACTGCATGCCTCCCCTCCTCCCGCGGCCCCGCTTCACAAGACTTTCTACTCATGCTCATCCCTATACTGTCCAAGCCCCTTATGCAAGACTTAACCAACATCTTCACTCTTTCATCCCTCACGCTGGTAAACTCTGGAACAATCTTCCTTAATCTGTATTTCCTCCTGCCTATGACTTGAACTCTTTCAGGAGGAGGGTATCAGGACACCTCTCCTCCCGAAATTGACCTCTGATTTTGAACACTCCTTTAACCTCTGTACTGGAGCAGTAAGTAGCGGGCCTTTTCTTTTTTTTTTTTTTTTCATTACGCCCTTGAACTGTCTCCGTAGCTGTAAAAAAAAAAAAAAGTAAAAAAAAAGCAGGGAAAAATATCTGAGAAAAATATCGACTACAAACCTGATGCTTTACTGCTCCTGCTGCTGTAGAAAGTGCTGCTACTACTGCTGTTGCTGGTGCTGTGTGATGGAGAAGGCGTGGGCCTGGGGCAGCACCACGGCATGGGGCGACTCCTTGGGGGAGACCAGAGTCATGGCCGGAACGATCGGGGTCCACTCTTGGTCCTCCTCGTCCCCTTCCACCTAACTCTTCAGCTGCAGACCAACCAGCTTCCTCTGTCTCTTTGAGGGGTATGAAGAGTGGACTCGGAAGACAGACAAGCTCACAGACATAGATAGGTATCGTGGTCAGCGAACGGATATGGTATCCCGAAGACGCGATCTTTCCAGAGGTTACTGCATTCCCAAAGTTCCTGGTACAAATGCTAGCAGGAAACCACGGGCGAATTTGGTGACAGCTTCCCTCGTGCTACCCCACAACAGGACGTTTCAGGAGACTGTTGTCTCAACTGGGGGAGGGTTGGGGTGGGGTGGTTCTGGATGGACCACAACATCTAGGCACGCCTGCGGTGTATCGTAAACAAGCTGCCACAGTCTATCACCCCATCAACACTACCGCACTGCCACACTACTCATCAACACGCAGCACCTCACAGTTTCATGTCTACAACACCACGACACCACACACCACTACATCCACCTCACATCTTAACTCGACCTTGACCACATCGTCCCTGGCAACAGCACCGCCACCTCACAGTTTGGTATCTATCTTTACTACCTCGTCCCGGCCCAGTGATGCCCGTGAGACCTCTGCCACGGTGGTCTCGTCAACGGTGTGGGTCGGGGCGGTACAATTGAGGGCCGGCAGAAAGTCGCGGCCGTTGGTGAGCTTGAGCGTGGCGCTCCTGAAGAACGAGGTCCGGGTTGTCTCCGAGTCTGTGAGTGGAGGAGATGAGGAGGTGATTAGAGGGTGGAGGAGAGAGGAGAGAGTGTATGGGAGGTGGAGTGTGTGCGATGTAAGGGGACATGCTACCGAGATTGCGAGCATAGGACAATAAATGAGAATGATCGTGAGAGTAGAGATTGTTGGTTAGTAAAAGGGAGGGAGGAGGGAGGCTGGTCAGATGAGGAAGGCAGGGAAGAAGACGGGAGAATTACATATAATTACATATATAATTACATAGATAACCAGACCACACCGGCCCTAAGGCCCAAACTAGGTGATCTGTCCTAAACCTAAGTGACAGTTGTTATGCGGCCACCATGACGTTGAAACTGACCTTGTGAACATTGAGGTAGAGGAGCTAGCGGTCAAGATTAGTCTTAAACGATGCAATCGAGTTACATTGTACCACTGATGTTGATAATCTGTTCCAATCTCGAACAACAACATTAGTGAAGAAGAATGAACTTGTCTACATTTTGGTTTAGCGCCATTATTTCTGGTTCGCGTTGAATCATCCATCACAAACAGCTTGGTCGGATCCACGTTGGTAAAACCGTTAAGTATTTTAAAGCCCTCGATCAGTTTTCCTCTTAGGCGGCGTTTTTCAAGAGAAAACAGGTTTAGATGTGGCAGCCTTTCCTCGTAGGGTTTGTTTTGTAATGAAGGAATCATCTTGGTTGCTCTACGCTGAACACCTTCTAGTTTAGCAATGTCTTTCGCATGTTGGGGAGACCAAAACTGCACGGCATACTCCAAATGAGGTCTGACGAAATTATTTTACAAAGGTAGTATAACATCTTTATTCTTGAAAGTTTTTTTTTTAATCAAACCCATCATCCTGTTTGCTTTTTAACGGACTCGTTGCACTGCTGGGAAAACTTGAGGTTAGACGCGACTGTGACGCCATGATCTTTGACCGAGTGAACGCTTTTAATTTTAACGCCGCACATTTCATAGTCCTTCTTTATATTTCTATGTCCAACCTGCAGAATCTGGCACTTGTTTATACTAAAAGGCATTTCCCATTTTACTGACCAATCTGTTATTTTACGCAAATCTTCTTGTAGGCTCCGCCTGTCACGTTCTGTACGTACCGCATTGCCGATTTTCATGTCGTCTGCAAATTTACTAATGAAATTATTGAGACCAAGGTCAATGTCGTTGATGTAAATGACGAAGACAACGGGTCCCAGGACAGAGCCTTGGGGGACACCGCTAGTGACTGGCATCCACTCAGAGGTCACTCCATTTATTTCAAATCTTTGCTTTCTATTGCTTAGCCAGTGCTTGATCGATTCGTGAGACTTACCCCCGATGCCTATTTCCTTGATTTTATGAAGCAACATGTAGTGTGGAACTTTATCAAACACCTTCTGGAAGTCCAAATAACTAATATCAAGTGGTTTAGAAACATCATAGACTGCAAAAAGCTCGTTATAGAACGTTAATAGATTCGACAAACAAGATATGTTGTTACGGAAACCGTGTTGCGAGTCAAGCATCAGTGAATTACACTATGGGTAGTTAATTACTTTATCTCGAATAACTGTCTCAAATAATTTACCAATA
Organism: Eriocheir sinensis; assembly: GCF_024679095.1. Classification (NCBI taxonomy): domain Eukaryota; kingdom Metazoa; phylum Arthropoda; class Malacostraca; order Decapoda; family Varunidae; genus Eriocheir; species Eriocheir sinensis. Next base: position 3,191,749 of record NC_066540.1, on the reverse strand, counting down.
ATTGAAGTTAAGCTGGTTGGCCTGTAATTATCCGGTAATTTTCAGTCTCCTTTTTTTGAAAATGGGTGTTACGTTAGCCATTTTCCAATCACTAGGAACGGTGCAAAGACATATAAACAGCATTGTTAAAGGTCTGAGTATCTCTCTTGATATTTCTTTAAGTAATTTTGGATATATTTTATCAGGTCCTGGACTTTTGTTAGTTTTAAGTGACTGCAGCGCTTTGAGAACCTCATCTGTACAAGTCAGGGAGGGTATGACTGGGATTTTCAATATTGTTAGGAACAGCAGCAGTATCGGTAGAATTACTATTAAAAACCGAGGCGAAATAAGAATTTAACGTGTTCGCTATGCGTTGGCTGTCTGTCACGATATTGCCCGAATTATCAGTTAATGGGCCAATCCCACTTCGAATCTTTTTTTGTTGTTGTTTACATATCTAAAACAAGCTTTTAGGATCTGACTTGCAATTTACCGCAATGTTTACTTCGTACCTCCATTTCGCCTGCTTGATTAAACTTTTGACTTGTCTTGCTTCGAAGTACCGTGTACTATTTTCGGTAGAGTTATCGGTATTCTTTTGCCGATATAACAAGTTCCTCTTTTGGAGGGCAAGTTTGATTTCATTATTAAACCACGGAGGATTTTTACTTTTCGGCGCTTTTCACAAGATTGCACGGATTTATTTTGTTCAGTTAGTAATCGAGCTTGCCAAGATTCTTTGACGTCAATGTTGGATACTAATTGAAAGTTCGTTAATAATTGTCTTAGTCTTTCAAAATCCGCTCTTTTAAAATTGGGAACCAATATCTTATGATCTGCAATCCTTGTTTGAGCTCTTATGTCGAGACTCACCAGTCTATGATCGCATGAACCGAGGTGTTCGCCAACGCTAACATCTCTTGGTCCGTTGCTTTCCATTCTCCTCCTCTTTCTCTTCCCATCACTTCGCCTCCTCCTCCTCCTCCTCCTTCTCCTAGGCAAACGTTATATGACACTTGTAATCAAAAGAGGGAGGCTGATCGAAGGAGGATAGGGAACTTAACGAAAGAGAAAGCAGTCAAGCTAACAGACACACAGAAAGGCAGGAAGTTGAAAGACCAAGTCAGTCATAAACATTAACACATTATAAAAAGTGAACGGAATGACAAAATCTAATACGATAAAAGAACAGGACACTGTCAAATGTCTTCACATTGAAATATATTGTTTTATTTACTGATTATAAGTGTCATATAACGTTTACCTAGGAAGAGGAGGAGGAGGAGGAGGAACACAAAGTACATAAATGAAGAACAAACAACAGCTGATCTGCTGGTCCTTACGAGGCTGTTTGTGACAAGCTACACTAACTATCTAATTAAAGGTGGAAGATGAAGGACAGCAAAGGCGAAGGCTCCTCCCCAACCCCCGATACCTCCAGCCAAAGCTGACAGGAAAGGAAAAAGAGCTCTCCAGCATGGAAAAACTGCATGGAAATTATGTAGGAAAGAGGAAAGCACTACCATTACTGCTATCACCAACCGGGCGATAAAAACGGACAAGGACACCAGTATTTGAAAGAACTTAACGTTATTATGACAAGAGTAAAATCTTAGTTGCTGGTTGGATTCAAAATACTTGTCTAATCTATTCTTGAAGGCCGTAACTGTTGTACTATCAACGACATCACAGGGTAGATAGTTCCAAACATTAACAACTCGATTGAAGAAGAAGTGTTTAGCTTCGTTCGACGAGAATCTTTTACCACTTATCTTCAAATTGTGATTTCTTCTTGTTCTATTTGATCGGCATCCTTCAAATGACGGTAAGGTGTTGATCTTCACAGGTGTGTGTGTGTGTGTGTGTGTGTGTGTGTGTGTGTGTGTGTGTGTGTGTGTGTGTGTGTGTATTACAAGTTTTTGTAAGCTGTTTTTAAGTGTTTTTGTTTAAGTGTTACTTTCAATGTTTAAGGTGCGAACTTATTTGCTTGTAGTTTGTCCGGAAGGGTGGGGCTTCCGGTTGTTGACGGTTGATGAAAGTCATCATTTGCTGATCCTGGTGTCAGTTCATCACAGCTTCCCACGGCCAAAAGCACGACGTGTTGTTAAACATCCTGTTGTGTGACACCGACCGGGTGTCGCCACACATACATTCATACATTCACATGTACATTATAATATACACATTACATCGCTCGGTTCCCTAAAAGTTGCGACCTCGCGACTCACCCGACCTTTAAAAGCAGTGTACCTATCCATGTTACAGTCGCACAATGTGTGCTAGTTAAACGAGGTCCTGTTATGGTTGCATTAAAAAAAATATATATACGCCTAACGATACAGCATCGGGAAATGCCAATGATAATAAAAATAATCATGGAAGTAACAAGAAATGGGCAAAGGAAATACAGGGCGAGGTAAACAGGGCTAGAGTCGTGGACATGGAAGCTCAGTACTATTCCGAGAAAACAAAATAATAGCTCGAATAGTTATTTACATGATACATCCTGGAAAAATAAATTGACTAAATTGTCATTAGGATACATGGCAATGGAGCTATTTGGAATAGTAAAAAGAAAAAGGAAAAATCCTTGAAGAAGATCTGCTACACACTGAACCTTCGACTCACACCTTGACACAAAACTGTCGCAGAGAAACACTCATCCGTTGCGTGACAATTAATTGCCAGTGTCGTTACCCTCGGCACGCCTTCGAATTGGGCGGGGTTTAGAACAATAGATAAGGTTGTGTGAAAAGAGGTAATGTTATCCGTAGAGTCTCCTAATAGTTACAATGTGATAACAAGGACAAGTCTGGAGAACCTTAGAAGCATCGGCTGTCAGCACCACTAACTCCTGATACTCCGTTTTTCAGGTCTACAGTACTAATAAAAAGAAAATCTTGTCACCAAGTTGTGAAATCACTGTTGTAACAAATCTCACTGAAATGTATAATTCCAGCATAATTGATTAAAGTAATTCCAGCATTAATAAACATCAAATAAAAAAAATACAAATTTCCACCTATCCCTCGATCGTAACGAACGTGGATGACTGACATATGTGACGCCAAAAATTACTTCCAAAGCTTACAGGTATTCACATGCTGGTTACAATAAAAGTTAGGGAGAGCGTCTGCTCAAGTTCAGTTAAGTCTGTCATTGCAGAAAAAAAAAGTCTTTTAAGCAGAAGCACATGAGGTTCAAGGTTAAAAAGTACCTATCCCTATGTTATTCTACACTCTCGGAGACTAGAGTGAGGCACCAGTCTCTTCGGAGGTATGGGTTCGAATCCCACCGCTGCCACCACTTTTGTTATAAGTTTTTGTTAGCTGTTTTTAAGTGTTTTTGTTTAAGTGTTACTTTTAATGTTTAAGGCACGAACTGCTATCTCACGTCAGGTCCGGTGTACCGTTGTCTGCTTTCACAAGTTGACTGTAGTAGGTGAGATAACACAATAGCCTTTTAGTTGGCCGAGCGGTAGCCGTTATAAGTTCACTTTAGTTCTCTCTCTTACAGGGTAAGTTCAAATACAAAATGTGTTTTAACTATATTAACAGTTGTACACAAAGTTTACAGTTTGCGCAGGGCAGCGGAGCACCACTCGCCTGCCCGTCACCCGTTTTCTCCCCCTTCTTCGCGTTGTTCGTTTGGTTTTATTTGCGTGTAGTTCGTCCGGAAGGGTGGGGTTTCCGGTTGATGACGGCTGATCAAAGTCATCATTTGCTGATCCTAGTGTCAGTTCATCACAGCTTCCCACGGCCAAAAGCACGACGTGTTGCTAAACATCCTGTTGTGCGACACCGACCGGGTGTCGCCACACGCACAGTCTGTACATTATAATATACACATTACATGTGTTTTCACTGGAACTGGAACTGTGAGTTTGCGCTCGTCGTTTATCGGAGCCAAGGTTTGGGAGGTGTGGGCAGGTGCCAGACCACTACTTCGAGAGGCGGGACACGACCCCGGCTAATACCCGTTTCCCATTCACTGTTGGGTAGACAGGAGTGAGGGTGTAAAGAGATCGCCCAGCCTTCTCCGCTTCGCGCGGGAATCGAACCCATGATCTCTCGGTAGTGAGCCGAGTATGCTAGCCATTGCACTACGGAATGTGTGTGTGTGTGTGTGTGTGTGTGTGTGTGTGTGTGTGTGTGTGTGTGTGTGTGTGTGTGTTTTAGTTGCTTCTGTAGCGCCGGTAGGCTCTCTTGAGGGACCTCTTGGACGGCCCCAGCCCGTTATTAGCGCAGCGAAATATATTTATAGTGGCTGCCGTGATATATGACTCTTGCTCGGCCCATGCTGTCCCCCGGTGCTCCACTTCAACGGAATCGCTGAAGTTACCGTTGACTGAAGGTCTGGGTAGCATGTGTGAAATCTTCAGCCTGCACGCTGACCACTCGACCACCGTGTGTGTGTGTATGTGTGTGTGTGTGTGTGTGCGTGTGTGTGTGTACCCATGTGCATCTGTATTTACCCACCTGTGTCCTGGCGCGGCACCCACATGCATACACACACACACGCCGCCGGCCTATAAGGAACCAGGCTTTTTGAGTGGGTACCTGTGTGTACCTGCTTTTCATTGTGCGTACCTGTGTACCCATGTGGCATGTGCACCTGTGTGTACTCACTCGTGTAGTGGCGTGGCACACACACATGTAACGGGCTTGTCGGGGGGCGTTTAAAGGGCGTTGATTAAGACTTCAGCTTCCTTAAGGCGAATATATTCGTAGCCTATGTACAGGAGCGTCGGAGCAAGAGCAACTGTCGTTGTGTGTCAGTCGGACTCTCGTGAAGGAGTGACGAGTTACAGGTTGGAAAATAATTGTTACAATTGGTCACGTACGTCAAGGTGACCTCTGCGCACCATGAAATGCGATGTATACAAAACTGAGATGGTAAACACTGACGGACGACATTCCTATAAGGTGGCGTGATCTATCTGTCGTGGGTTTTTTCCATTGACAATTGTATGCCTAATTCGTGGTGATATTAAATAATAATAATAATACATTGATATCCTACTATAACACTGCTAGGTCACCTACCAGTGATCGCGACCTCGCGATATACAAAAATCTAAATAACAGTCTAGTTACCATGAACATACATAGTGGGAGTTTGTCAAGCAGACTGCCTATGATACAATTACATCAAAACACTGGCTATGTAAGAACATATGTGGAGTTATAATGTAAATAGTGAGAGGTAAAACACAACGTGTGTGACACGAAACATAAGAAATCTCTCAAAAGATAAATATAAGGACACATGTATAAGAAGCTATCAACTGGCATAGTTACAGACAATGAAACGTTGATCTAGCTCCTAAAAAATACAGTAGTGAAACATCCAGTAGTGAAACACAGTACAATGTTAAGTATAGGAGCAGGGGAATGCCAGGTTTCTGTCCTCTGATTTGCCTGAGAAAAGGAAAAAAAATACCTTGCCAGTGGCCTCCCTGCATCCAGTCGCCGTGTCTGCACAACCAAATAATCGTGCAGGACAGAGTTCCTCCTAATAAGGTAGCACATAACGACGAGACTGACGAACATCAGAAACATTGGTACAAAAAATCCAGGGTACAGGTAGGGGAGATGCAAATAATCAGGTAGCGTTTCCTCCAGGGTTTCCGCAAACTCTGTTTTGTTTGCGAAAGACAATGAATTAAGGGAATTAGTCACATAAGAGATGCTGGAGAAGTGAATATCATCGAGAGACCGTAGAGGAAACACTCGATGGGAAATATTGGCCGTGAAAACCAGACGGATCCGGGACGGGTACGTTGTTATGTTAGTGGAGCGGATATAGCAAGCTTCCGGTATGGCATAGTGACCAGTAACCCGTTGATAAGTGGTACCCTCCGGGCAGATGACTGATGCATAGAATGGCTGAGGGAAATAAAAATAATGCAGACCCTGAAAGTTCATATGGAAAACAGGTGTTGATGGTAGCTGCTTGTAAGGGCACAGGGAAAGAGCGTCAGACGCGTTCACGCGGGTGAGGGCGATCTCGCATACCCCTCCCCGAACTGGTAGGAAGGCAAAGAGAGACGCAGAGCAATAGAATCGCCTGAAGACCGTCTCCTTGCAATATTGCAAGAGTGAGTAGCTACCCGTTGGATACAGAGTGAAATCCTTCGCGATTAGAACAAGAGACGGGGACGTGTCCAGAGCTAACACACTGTCCTTAGCTGAAAAAGGGAACGGGACAATTTCGTGTGCCTCAAACACGTCCGCCGTCTGAAATGGAACATGAATGATTATGGCATCGGGGGTGAGGCTGGACTCAATCAAGGGGTAAAAATATTGACTCATGTCTGGGTTGAATAAAGGCGTTAGGCTATAATTTTGATACCCGATATGGACAGTCGTTCTCAAATCGTGTAGAAGGAACAAGGCAGGTGTGACTCTACCGTGCGCTGCATCAACCATGTTACTAATAACCTGCTAATCTGCCGTTGCGACGGAGTTAATGACGTTTTCCAATACATGCAAGGCCTGATCTAGGAGGAGAAACTGATTCACCTGGTCGATCTGTTTGACAACTATGTTGATAACCTCTACCATCTTATTTGTCTCCTCTAGCAGTTCCTAAATGTTAGTATGCAATAGCGCAAGTTTTCTACAATTGGCGTTGCTCACCCTGCGATTTCGGGCAGCAAAGGAAAGTACATGAGCGTAGTGGTCCCGCAAATCGCGTACGTCCTCGTCGGTGGCCGTACCGAAAAAGGAACTTTGAGGCGGACCCAACGATGTTGAGCAATCCCCTCTTTACCCGAGAGTGAACTGAGTGAAAAATATAATCCATGTCTACCTCATCAACTTTTCCCCGTTAGAACAGAATCCTATCCTCCAGTAGTTGAAAAACAGTCAGAGTTGGTACTAGAAAGTGCCTTTGATTCCCTAGTCTTGGTAGCCCGTATGGCGTCTGCCATGCCGAGTAGTTTTTCTGAGGCTATCCTGATTGTGTCAGCTGTGTTGGTCAAGGAAGTATATGGATATTTTACGAGGAGCACATCTTCTATGAGGAAGACCTCTCCTATGTGTGCCGTGAGGGCACCAGGCTTCAGGTGGATGGGTGTCGTTGCAAGCAGGGAGCCGAGGGACAACAAGATGATCAGAAAACGCAACATCATGATCTGAAAGTGGTGGGAATGAAGTATTTAAACACGTGGTCTCAAGTTATACCTATGGGTGTTGGGATTATCTTGTTGAACATTTGACTCTGAAGGGGAATTTCCAATATCAAGGTCCAAAGATGAGGGAATTACTTTCAGACGATCACTGTGAACTTCTAGACTGACTCCGCTAATATTTATGGGAGCGGCTATATGCGATAGCCAATCCTCCCAGTTATCGTGGAGATCGTTCACGATAGGCCTCAGGACCTGTAAGATTTTCCTATTAGCCCTCTCCGCCAACCCATTAGCAGCTGGGTGGTAAGCTGTGATGAAGGATTGCGTGATGTTAAACTGAGCGCATAATTCGCTCAATACTGAGTTCTTAGACTCGGTGCCATTGTCACTCAAAAGAATTCGAGGAGACAAATGTGGACACAACACGTGAGTCACGAGGGCATGGGCCACGCGTGTGGCTGTCTTGTCCTTGAGAGGCGCTAGAACTAGAAACCTAGAGAACTGGTCGACGCACACCAATAAGTAGCGCGAACCATGTTGGCTCTGAGGGAGCTGTAGTAAGTCTATATTAACAACATCCCATGGCGCCTCTGGTACTGGGTATTGCAACATAGGTGCTGGCCCTTTTACGGACCCCTTGTGCTTAGCACAAACGACGCAATGTGCGACATGTTTTTCTACATCAACCCGTAATGTGGGCCAGTAGAATTTTCGTCTGGTGACAGATATCGTCTTGTCTCTTCCTGGGTGACCCGCAATGGGTGTGTTATGGACCAGCTTAAGCGTCACGGGGACGTATTTGTCTGGGATGACCAGTTGGTCTATATGTACCGGTTTGGTTGGCCATGACCTACAAAGGAGGTTGTCCTCTGATAGGAAGAATTATGAAAAGGGAACTGGCAATTCAGGAAGGTTTGATTCGTCTCCCGACTTGAGGGCGTAAATTAACCTCTTCCACACAGGGTGGTCTCGCTGAGCAGTGTGTAGCTCAGGTAAAGTGAAGTTGTGGATGACCTCTGGGGTGGTAATCGCGCCTATCGGAATATTCCGAGATAAGGCATCTGCGACCACATTTGTTTTCCCGGTGATATATTTTATCTCCGGATTGTATGCTTGGATCGTTAAGAACCATCTTGCCAGACGACCGTGTAGGTTTTTTCCCTTGAAAAGATCAGTTATGGCCGCGTGGTCCGTATACACCACAATTATGTACCCCATCACTATGTCACGAAAATGCTTCAGAGCCCACACAATGGCAAGAGCCTCTAGGTGGGTAACAGAATAGTTCTTTTCCGGAGCTGTTAGTACTCGACTGGCGAACGCTATCATATGCTTTTTGCCGGACTTGTCTGTTTGCATCAGAGTGGCTCCTAGTCCACTAGCCGAAGCGTCGGTACAAAGCTGAAAGGGGTCCTTGAAATCCGGAAAGACAAGGACCGGAGCCTGTGTAAGCGCTTTCTTTAAATCCTCAAAGCTCGTTTGTTGAGCTGGGAGCCACTGAAATGGTACGTCTTTCTTTAATAGATGGGTTAGGGGACTCGCGCGTGCTGCGAAGTCCTTTATGAAAGACCGTACCTTGTCCACAGACGTTGGATGAGGGAACTCGGCAATAGCTTTTATTTTGTCGTCCACTGTGTGGATGCCGAATTCGTCCACGACATGCCCCAAGAACTTGATCCGAGGCTTTAAAAATTCACATTTGGTGATTTTGAGCTTTAATCCGACCTCTTGAAGTCTGTGTAGGACTGCTTTTAGTGTTTCCATGTGTGCATGCACGTCTTTACTTGCTATGATGATGTCGTCTAAGTAGTAACAAATGTACGGAAGTGGGGTTGCCTCAGCGGGGACTGGAAGTGGGGTTGGGGGGTGAGCGGGGGGTTACGGGAGTGGGGTAATTTGGGGGACTGGAAGTGGGGTTGGGGGTGAGCGGGGGTTAGGAGTGGGGGGTAATTTGCGGGGGGTTACGGAAGAGGGTATCTAGACCCCCTACCCACATCTATTTTACCTTTTCACCCCCAAAAAAAAAAAAATTGTTTTCACTAGTTCACATGCCTAACCCCCCTCGGGCTAGCGTACGGAAGCGGGGGGGTGACGGGAGCGGGGGTAGGTCGGTCAGCGGGGGGAGGTGACGGAAGAAAGGGTGGTCAGCGGGGGGGTGACGGGAGTGGGGGTAAGACGGTCAGAGGGCCGTCAGCGGGGGGGTGACGGAAGTGGGGGGCATGCACAAAGTGAGGGTAATTGCTATTGTTGTTGTTGTTGTTGTTCTTGTTGTATACACACACACACACACACACACACATATTCTGTGCTATATAAGCATCATACTTTAATAATTACCATCATTAATAGAGTTTCCGCTATGACTGAGACATATTCAGAGAACCTTCTCGATATTTTCCAATATCCTGCGCGCATAATAGTTGCAGGATATAGCAACTCTGGAAAATCGGAACTTGTACAGCAGCTTATTCTGAAGTATCATGAAAAGTTCAAAAAAATTGTCATATGTGGCTTAACGTCTCATCCTCTTCAAAGAAATAAAGAAATAGGACCTAAAGTTATAGTGTCGTCTGAAATAATTGATCCAATTGCCAACGAGGATACGTTTGATCGGAGAGGGACATTGTATGTACTTGACGATATTTTCATTGATGCTGTAAGGAACAAAATTGTGGTTGATGCTTTTACTCGCGGACGGCACAACAATATTTCATGCATATTTATCACTCAAAATCTATATATGGGTGGAAAGCATGCAAGGAATATTAGCCTGAACTGTTCTCATTTCCTCTTGTTAAGACTCTTGTTAAGATTTATCTCAAATTCACACTCTGGGCAGACAAATATTCGGGAAAGAGAAGGCAAACCAGTTTGTAAATATATATAAATATGCTGTGTATTCACGTCCTTATGGATATCTTCTTGTTGATTTGGGTATAAATACTCCTGAGTCCCTACAGTTTCGCTCAAACATTGTTGGAGAACCCCCAGGTGAACGCGTATTCCAATGGTGAACTCCAGGAAGAAGGAACTCTTACACACACTATACTCCCAACATAACGAACCCTATGGTTTAAGCTCTCAGGCGAAATTATGGAGAAAGCAAAAGTATAAATCCGGCAATAACACGTGATGACGTATTCAACTTTTGAGAAGCAATAAAACATATACATTGCATAAGCTACAGACTAAAAATTTCCCGGCAAAAGATAATAGCCTCAAAACCCAAAGTAATCATGGCTGCCGATTTAGCAGACGTGAGACATATAAGAAAGGAAAATAATAACATAGGCTACTTGTTAGTATGCATAGACGTGTTTTCTAGGTATATGCAAGTTGTCCCGTGTCGGAATAAAGACGCAAATACTATGCTCGTGGCCTTTAAACAAGTGGTGGAAAATAAAGATTCTGAAGGCTTACGAAGATTAAACACCGACTTGGGCACAGAATTCTGGAATCGAAAAGTAAGAAACTATTTATGTTCCTGGGCATTAAGCTATACAGTGTGTACTCAAGTGAGATCAAAGCAGCCTTGGCAGAGCGGGCCATTCGTACACTTAAAGCACGCATCTACAAGTTCATCACGTCTCAAAATTCTTCAAGATATATTGATCAGCTGCAAAACATGGTCAGTGCCTACAACCGCTCGCCCCATTCTGGACTGAAGAACAAACAAACTCCCATTGATATTCATAACTTAAAAACCCATCTGCAATCAAACGGCAATTCCACGCAATGTATAAAACCCGAAGCAACCAGCGTCTTCCATCACTTCGACTGGCAGTTGGGGAAATAGTTCGCCTTGTTGGAAGTGCTCGTTCCTCTGTATTCCATAAAGGATACACGCAGCAAAAATACTCACGAGCTCTTTCGCATAAAATCAATTAAACACAAGAATCGCCCAAGAACTTATCTCTTAGAAGATTTGTCTGGAGAACCAATACAGGGATATTCTACGCGCCAGAGCTCGTCTTAAGCGCTCTGCCTGAGACATACGATATTAAAATACTGCGTTCACGAAAAATAAAGGAAAAAGCAGTATTTTGTATCGTGGTTGGGATACCCTGCTTCATTCAACAGCTGGATTGACGCTAATGATATTGTAGAAAATGCGTAAAAGACACCACCTCAGTGCACACAAAACTTTGTCTTACTTTTGAAGAAATTAAAAGTAAAAGATAGAAACCGTGCTATTAAGCAAGCAGCTCGAGAACAATTGAACTGTATATCTGAAATATTTTCCAATTTGTTAAAGAAGCACCTCACCCTCAATAGCAAAGTTATCAAGAAATTACGTAACTATCGGGAAGACATACGTGCCATAGCTAGAAAGAAAACTCCTCTCCATAAGAAAAGACTTATATTGACATCGAGACGGGCGGTAATAATATTAGCTGCTATACTACCTATTGCCGCTTCCTTGATCGGAAAATTATTTGGATAATGCGCACGTATTATCTTGTTCCTGAGTCTACCGCTGAGCGTGTTTTAACGGGTATTAAGCCTAAATGCGCCAACTCCACGAGTCCGGGGGTCAACGGCCAATCGTGTTTCAACCCGCAGTCGACCCATCCATATCATATGCCGGTCTCTGAACATGTGCCAGCAAGCAGCAGCGGTCCTGTCGTGTCCTCCCATGGTGCAAGACCAAGCACTCCTACAAGATTGAACCCGTCGTCTCGCTCTGTAAGAAAGAAAAGCTCCACAAAAAAGAAAATATCGCGATCTGGTGTATACAAAACCACAAAACTACCACCCGTGGAACTTAGAGTCACAGGGATTAGGGAGAACAAGATATCCTCCAATCCTGAAATAAGTAATTTAATACCTCTGTATGTTAAAAGTATCGACGTGCCATACGTCAATATGATGCTAGAACGAATAAAAGACAATCCCATCGTAAAATGGGATAGCCGAGGCAACCTATTGTCTTCTGTTCGATCCTCCAATATCCTGTACATGTTGAATTTACTCTCTAATGCAAGTCAAAACCAACGATTGCTGACATTGCTGATATAAAACACATCATTGACGCCACGGGTGTATTACCTAGCGAAATAAAAAATACGCGCGTGCGGCAAAAGATTCAGGGATCTGGTTTCACCAAACAACCATCGTTGGCAACTTACAGATGGGACCCATATTAAATCCGCTTTTCCAATGTGCTAGTGCAGTCCTACATTGTGATTCAAGAAAGAAACAGAATCATGGACGTTGTAGATACTGAACCGCGTTGGACGCGCGACTTATACAGCGGGGACGGCGACGTCATGGAGAGAGAAATGCCGGAGGCGAGGACGAACACGCTCGGACACGGTGGTGCCCCGAGCGGGCTTATAAGAGAGAGCAGATGGGACGATGGTTCGCTACTCGTCCCTCGCCATCAGCTGAAGCGGTACTATTCATCACTCACCAGTATACCAGAGGACACCATGTCGGACGCCTACGTGTTCAACTACAAAGACGGTTCTCCTGGCGATGACATCTACCGCAACAACAAGACCATCATCGTTTCTTCCTCAACTGCAGTTCCTGCTACGAAAAGAGGGGTTTACTGGACGCCTACATGGATTATACCCGCACAGTAATCTCTACCGCGAAAGAAGCCCGATCTATCAACTGAACAGGTGTCGCTGGGAAGATCGTGGTATTCCCGGTAGTCTGCATATTCGCTATCCTCCGAGTGAAAATCTCCTTATGTGGCGTGTATCCTAACCCAGTATGCTCCTGGCCGCGAACTGGAAAATAACCCTATAAACCAAGGATATCTTCAGACGTCAAGAGATCAAAATTTCATTCGTGGGGTAAAGGAAGACAGTTATGATAACCGCCTCCGCTGGTTTAAAGAGTCCATCACAAAACTGGTAGAATGGGTGATTAAAAGCAACATTACAAGTGTCGTCTTCCCCTACAATATTGCAAGCGCTGGAATTCTTTACGTGTTGTGGAAAGTTGACTACCAACCGCATCTCCAAGAGGCTGCGGCTGAACTCCAACTGCATAATATATCGTGCGTCATCCTGGACAGATGGTGGACCTGCGATGAGCCTGAAACAAAATTAACTCTATCTGTGTCTCAGGAGCGAAACAGGAAGAGGAAACTGGTGGATACAGAGGACGATGCTGTGGCTGACGAATGGAAAAGAAAACGGGACGGTGCTGTAGTCGACGTGGATCCTGAATAACTATAGCTCCAGACAATTTCCCAATAATTATGTACATCACTAAATGTAAAATATGTCAATAAATAACAATGTAATGATGTTTAGTATGATTTACCTTCAATATGTAATTGGCATCTCGTCATGTCTACCTCTATATAATGAAATAATTATAATATTTTTGCTAGTGTCTTGCTTGCTCTAAATGGAGTCACATCATATATATGTTACCAGCATTGCGGATGGGGAAATTTACCCCAATTCCAGCACTAGCTTTACTAATAATATACAAACTCTAACATTAGACAAGGACGTGGAATATGAAGTCGGTCTACTGAACGTGTTGCTTCACCGTCGGTATTACATTGTTAAACCGGGTGAACCAGAGTGTAGTATACACCTTGAATGTGGTAAAAGACCAACGCCAGATTCAGAAGCTATTGAAAGACGCACACTGTCAAAGGCTATTAATGCTAATATCTTGTATAATGACACTGGGTATTTGCTGATGTGTGTTAACGGTATAATAACGACATTGATAAAGGAGATGGTCGATGGATACAACTACCATTTACTAGCGTATTCTAGAGAGGTTCTTGCATTTAGCTCCACAAATGATCATTTAACTTTGTTCTGCTACAATGGTTATCATCCACAAGTTGTATTTATTAAGGTTTCCTTTGATGCGCGACTGGCCCAGGTTCTCGGTTTTGTCCCCAACTTAGGTTATGCTGTGTTTTCTTCCTTGGGTACACATGAAAACAAAAAACCCGTTCTTGTTCCGCTACATGGTCATGCCCCTCTGTTGAGAAATGGTGACGTACAGTGTGTTCTCATTTACACTGACCTTGTCAATCCCTCTAGGTATGCAGGGAAAAATGTAAATATTCTTGATGCCTTTTCGCTCTCTGGAGGTCTAACAAAAGGCGTGCATCCAACTATATATAAGTCCCTTAAATCCAAAGTAATTGATTCGATTTCTATTAAACTCACAGATCAAAAAGGTCGTCCTATGCATTTCGAAGAAGGATACCCTGTTACATGTTTACTTCATATCCGATCGCGTTGAATCTTTGAGTACATTTTGCTGTATTAATAGGAATGTTGTCCATTTGAAAAGACAGTCTCCTCGCCGCCACCATGCGGGTTACATTCATCCCTCCTTCCGTAGCAGAATATCATACCCTGTTTTCGAATGGCAAACAGATATCAACCCGAGGGAGTGGTATTGATGATATAGTCACACTTTCTTATGAACCAAGCTATCACAGAGGCGGGGGTTTATTCTCGGTTTTAGCTGGACTCGCTATAAGAGCTTTCCCTTTCCTAGTGAAAAATGTCATTGTGCCTTCAGCTCGAACATTTGGAAACAACGTTCTAGATGATATTTCACAGGGAAGCAACTTGAGAAGCTCTATAAAAAAGCATGGAATTAATTCCTTAAAGCAAGCTGCAATGAAATTGACTAGAGGAAGCGGGAAATAGAAAGTCAAGCGAGTCGGGAGGAAAAGGTGTTATAAAAGGACATCTTTACCGAGTTGTAATCATTGTTGAACTAAGAGCAGTATGGCGAGCATCACCAGCGCGGTTGGTGTCGGGAACCCGCGTTCTCCCCTGGGGCAATATGCCGCCGGTGTCAGTGAATTGTTTCCCCGCCCTAACAAAATGAGATTATTGGAAACAACGATTGCCTCCCGTTATGATGCTGATGTTTTACCTACTAACCTCGGATTCAATATGAAATTATCCGATAGATATATAGAATTTCTCATTCCTGGAACACTTGGCAGTTTTATTGATTTGGGGAAATTGGTGTTGCACACCTCTTTACGCTTAACTAAGCCAGACAATACTACTCCTCTCGAAGACGTTCAACACGTTGAATTTGCAAATAATACCGCGCACAGCCTATTCAAATCAGTGCAATGTTTTTCGGGAGATGTAGCTGTTGACAATAATGTACTTTATGGGTACACGTCATACGTTAAAATGCTGAATACTTTGTCGCCCAACAAACTGAATACAATTGGAGCCAATGCTAATATTGCCATCCCAGAGAACGGTTTTATTTCCAAAGTAACAGCAGAATACTTTGACAATGCCAGCGCGCAACACAAGACCATTATGAAGCGGGTTAAGACTCACGGTATACAACTCTGTACCCCGCTTCTTCTGGATATAAGTTCTTTAGACAGTTACTTGCTCGATGGTATTTCGATTAGACTCAGAATGGAACTATCTAGTAATGCATGGCTGCTAAATTCTCCAAGTGGCGATAACATTCGTCTGCATATAGATTCAGCCAAGCTGCTTTATACGCGACTGTTTCCTTACCCTAATGCACTTCATGCTTTGAACGCGTCTCTCGCCACAGGGAATCTTTTGAAATCGACATTTACCAAAACCCTCTTGAAAACCTATGTGCTAGCCAAAGACCAAACCTCAGGAACGTATGATCAACCGTGGGGTGATGTTATTCCGGAAAAACTCTCGCTTATTATAACGAGCATGGAAGCTCATTCTGGCGACTATACGCTAAATCCATTGTATTTGAGCCATGGCGATATAAGTCAAATAAGCTTAAGTGTTAATGGTAGAACCATGTATAATATTCCTAGTAAATTCCTCATGACTATGCTGAGCTCGACCATCGTACTTTGGATGCACTTGGTTTTCACAAAGACCATTTAATCGGAAAGGATATTTTCGGCAAGGGGCAATGATTGGCACATTTGATTTGCGTGCTGAAAACTTGAATGATAATTTGCCCGTTGAAATGAATGGGGGCTTAGACTTAGCTTGAATCTAAGCAAGGGAGAAAACGAGAACCGTCTGTTGATACTGTTTGGCGAAACAGTGGGTATAATAACAGTTAATTCTGAAAGACGGCTGCAGTGTGATGTGCGCGCTTGAAGCGGCTGTGCGATGAACAACATGGAGATTGAAAGAGGATTGAGGGGCACATAGGAAAGCAAGCCTTGTTTTTAGGCGTGTTATTGGCAGACGAGGTAAACTCTATACCTCGATATAGAAAACCTATAGTGTGCATCGTCAATACGCTACCAAGTTATTCTAAAAGAGAAATGGGACACTGGATTTGTCTCTACTATGAACCGGGCATGGCAGTGTTCCTAGATAGTTATGCTCTCGATCCAAAATTATACTCTGATCATTTCAAATATATTGATTACCCTGGGCTCAGTATGTATAAAAATGAATTTCGACTTCAAAGCACTCGAAGATATGTGTGAGTGTCTTATTCCATGTACTTTGCCTACAATGTAACGCACTTGTGTGTAAGAGAAACTCTTGAAAAATAAGTATGGAGTTAACCAATACCGAATATTCGAGGAATGATGAACACGTGATGCGATTCGCTTACTGCAATTTTATAATGCCCGTTAGTCATCAAAAATTGAACACTTGTTACAAAAAAGTAAGTATTGACTTATTGATTTTTTCATAATGAATTGTATTACATTCCATGACGCATAAGTAATTTTCTAGTTCCTTTATAGGTGGGTTGGTTGTTTGTATACCATTCTTAAATCAGAGGTCTTGCTCCACTCACAGGTACTCACCGTCTCCGCCACGACCCCGTGCAGCACCCGCCCCGCCCCGCCCCGCCCCGTCCCGGGCCCCGAGCAATCCTGTCGCATCTTGCCGCCGCACCTCTCGCTACCGCCGCCGCCGCCGCCGCCGCCGCCCGCCTGATTTGGCGGGCAGTCTTTTATGCATGAGCCGGATCGAAACATAAAAGCGTTTTATTCATGTTTCCACAAATCGAATAAATTTTAAGACAATTATTGTGTTTTTTTCATCCGTTTTTGATAAAGGTCATATAAACAAGTCAAACAAACTCAATGTTTATTGGAATTTGGTCAAATTATGATTCCAGATTCATCATGTGCAATTTTATAATATCAAAGGCTCCAACATTAGTCCTATATACAGAATATATTTACATATATTTTATATTTAACATAAAAATAGCAGGCAAATTCTTACACTATAAACAGTATATACAACATTCACACCAGTCCCTATCTTATAAACAACTACAATTTATTCTGAAAAGTCTGTATCTACTAGCATATATTCAAGGGGGGATGATGAGAGCATTTGATTTATTTCTTCCTGTTCCGCGGCTTGCATTAACATGTCATCATCCGCCTCTACCCGTTTTATCAAGGGAAAATATTGCTCGACCAGCACATCCCGTTCTCCCCACAATTCATAGGTTTCTTCTTCTAGTTCTCCCATTTCACCGATCTCTTGCCCACCCATTACCTCGGCTAGTCTCGCTTCTGTTATGCCTCTTTCATCGCCTTCCTCCAAATTTTCTTCGTTTGACAGTGTCATGATGTGGGCTACCTCCTCCTCCTGCTCTTCCTCCTCTATCCCTATAGAATTATCGGGATGACCGTAAGATCGCGACTCCAAGGTGCTAATGTAGTATCTTTTGTCCTCAACTACAGATATCCCTCTCTTGGGATATTTTACTGTACTCATTCGTCCATTGCGCACTGTGAATCCCTGATAGTCAAAGGTAAATGTTTGCTTCTGGAATAGGGCGTCTTTGTATCGCTGATGAGCAATTTTCTTCTTTATGAACTTTGGAACGCCCTTAGCTGAACTCAACCGGTCACCGTCTGCCAAGAGGATGGAGTAGCATTTGGTTTTACACCTACAAATTCTGAGATGGTTCTTTCCCCACTTCAGACTTGAGAAATCCTAGCTTTCCTTTGTTGTCTGTGCTGTACAAGGAATGTGTAGGGCTATAGTTACTTGTGTCTATATAGCTTTTGAAGGGTTCCTGCGAGTACTCTGTCAATAGATCAGGAGTTTAAATTTCTGTTATTAAGGAATCAGTGTCGCAATACACTAGTTTCGCCCGATCCCCGTAATGAGCCTTCAACACATTGTAATAGAAATCATATAGTCGCAGCTTGGACAGCTCTAGGATGTAGTAGCCAATGTAGTTTGGATGATTCACCCGTGAATATTTCTTATGGCGAGTTACAACTACATGACCATCATTGAGAGGTACAACGCGTTTAAAGTAAGGACTTCGGGCCAGCTTCAAAAACTTTTCGCGGTTGGTGACAATATCTATGTCTTCACTATATTTGGCCACGTTCATCAGGAATCGACCAATAATGCTGTTTGAAATACACTTGATTGCATTTTTCTTGATAGGGCAAGTAGCACTTTTGCGGGCTTCTATGTTATCCTGAATGAAGTCCGCAAGAAAGTGCTTTTGCTTAAACGTATAAATAGCATGCACTTTTTTAACAACCAGGCCTAGTCGAATAAGTAGTTTAAGGAGGGGCAGAGCAAATAGCATTTTCTCCTGAGCAGCATGTGTTCCAATCAGTTTTATGTTCTTACACGGTGCTGGACGGTTTTCTTCTTCATACCATTCGCGTGTGACTGACGATATATCTCTGTTGGTGATATTGTGTCTTCTGATGATCAGTGGGAGGTCATCCGTTTTCTCAACGACTTCACGTGAGACAGCCTCAGTATCGCACAGAATGAGATATCCAAATCCGCCATCGGTTGCTTGATTGACCAAGCCCCCGCTCAAAAACGACTGCATTTCTGTCTCATCTAGTTTTCTCATATCCCCACATGGCAACTTCTCTTGCATTACAGTGGGATAAAGACTGTTGAAGTCAAGATATGAAAGGAAAGTGCTTCTATCATGTTTTGGATTAAACTGAGGGTTCGTGTAGATGTTATTGGCGCGTACAAAACGACGCACAACACTTGTGTAGCCCCACGCACATTTGTTTGAATGCAATGATATATGTCTGGGCTACTAAGCACCTCTAATTCCTGCTGTGTTTTTAGCAGAAAGGAGTCATAGGCAAATCCTGGCAGGCTAACATAATTTACAATATCCAACCTCCACTGGGTTTTCAAAATACCTCTCCACTCTAGGAAGACATCACATAGAAGACCAACATCCACTTTTACATAAAGCAACAAATAGTCCTTCAGGCTCTGACACCCAGCTACTTTCCAAACATTCTGAGCATGTTTATAATCACTTTCGGAAAGTTCTGCTTCTTGAAGCGAATTGAAAAAATCTTCGCGGGATGGAAGACGTGTCTCAGAAAGTCGTTCCATCGAATCCATATAGTCATAACAAAACACCTGCTTTCCCTTGATCAATAATGGCAACGCAGGTGCTGGCACATCTTTCAACATCTGTTGTGTGCATATGGGTTCGTTCCCATTACTGATGAATTGGTTCGCTAAAGTCGCGAGCGAACCAGACATAAAGGCATACGAGTCAATAAATCTCAAGTCATTTATGATGACTTCATGGTATTTGTGAACTGAACGTTTTGGTCTTAGTTTGATTTTCAAGTCAGGTATCGTTAATTCACGCAGGATTAACGACATGTCGTAATTAGCATTATGTGCAATGAGAGTGAGCTGCAATTTGTGATTTTTCATTTGGAGGTTGCATCTATTACAATAAGCTCCAATGTAATTGTTTCCTGATTTTCATGGTCATGATGTTTTACTCCTTTACCTTTTAAAAAACCCTGTTTGCAGAGAAGACAGTGAGTTTGCTCATTGTGACGTGTCGTATCTTCATCGGTCATGTTGATTTTATTGTAGCCTTTAGAAAATTTCAACTTTTTCCAGGCACACTGCATTGTATGAATAAAATGGTTTACAGCATTACTTCCACAATAGGATCCGCTTTGTACTGTTTCTCCGTTTCTATTCACTATAATGTAAGCATACGCTATGGCAAAGTGATGTCTCTTTACACATCCAGACACATTCGAAGAAGGCTCTACGAGAATACTCTCAAAGTCATAGAATGCTAAATAAGATGGCTCATATGCCTTAGCATGATTAATAAATTTCACAGTAGAACCTGCGGGTGGGAATCTTAGTCTTGTGATCATCGTTGGGCAAATTAGCACATGTTCAGCAAGCGTTGCCTTGTTCTCACAGGCGCACAGGCAGATATCGCAAAACATTTTTTTCCCGCGACGTTGGCAGGTAAACAGGTTCATGTATGCGTCAAAGTCTTGGATAAGAGCTAGGTGTCTGTTCCCCAACAACAGACAATGAACAACTTCTTGATCTTTGAGCCACTTTCTGACTAGAGTTAGTTCGCCTTTTTTGTCTTCAACGTTGTCTAGACAGTAAACGCGAATACTTATGTTGTTTAATCTTTCAAGCCGACCGAGGTCTTCCCAGGATACCGGGGTTGGAATGTTACCCGTATTAATAGAGGCCAAGCAAGCATTCTCCCATTGCCTGCCCGATGGAACTACATTTCTTGACTTTAGATAGCGATAAGCTGTTAGAACTTGGAAAACACAGTCCGTGGGTCCCGAAGGGTTGATAACTTGTGTTTTCCTGGAACACCTTAGGATAGGGCACATACTCTCCAATACTATTGTGCAGCATTATAAGAGAAGGAAAATTTTACGCTAACTATTTCATCTAACGTAAATCCACTGCCCTCTTCGTCCGACATGTCATGTTCAAACCGATTAACAAAATATTCGGATAGTTCACGTACATATGAATCCATATCACCATAGCTAATTACCTGCATATGACTTCTCATATACATATCTCTATATTGAACTCCACCGTCGGGGTCTTCTCTGACTAAGCGCAGATGCATGTCAACGTACACTTTAAAAGAAGGAGGTCTAACCTGCTGGCAGCCTTGGAATACAGACTCTACTGCCTCGCGAAGACGGCCAGTGTTGTTGTTGAAATATGATGCAATGTCGCCGTTGTCTGCTGGTGGGACGGGCACGTCGATCGTTGTTAAGGCCCCGTTGAAATGTTGGCTTATTTCACCTGGTGTTGGTGAGGGTGTTGTTGTCGGCCGTCCCGGGTTATAACCGCTGGGTCCTGGCTGTGGAGAACTGTTTGGATGGGAGAATCCCTCACGACGGGCTTGCTTTTTCCTGCAGGTGTCTGAAGAAAGGTAAAATAATATTAGAGAGAAATAGTGAAATTACAATTTTTTTCCTTAGAACAGACGTGTGCGCAATAAAAAACGTAGAAACTTACCGTTTGTTCCTGTATTCGCTTGTTTTCGTTTTCGTCCACTACCGATCGTTGAAGAGGAGGGCCAATGGCTGAGCCTACCAGACCCGCCTTCTTCGGAGATAGTCCTTAAGGAATACGAAACACAAATGAAATTTTTTGAACCCCTCTATCCCGCACATATTTTACTGTGACACTTAAAATACAATATGGAAAA